>NW_025937086.1:0-97943 GCF_000764305.2 Hyalella azteca
TGTGGTAACCTATGATTTAAGTTGTTTATGGAAAGTGTTACGATGGGTAATATTCGAAATAAGATTGTGAGTAAATGAATAGGTTTTATTCAGGAGCAATTGGTTAATTTTGTTGGACAAGATTCGGGGTAAATGGTTGTGGTGGTCTATGATTTAAGCTGTTTATGGAAAATGGCGCCATGCGCTCGGTTATGTAACTACTATGAATGCTACTCTAAATCCTTAAGCTGCGGAGCATCATTTATTTATTCAAATTAATATTTTAGTTATTGCAATTTCATTTCAAAAAAGCTTACATACGGGAATAGAAAAGTTCTTCATTTAACAAACTCCACGAAATTGTGATTTTTGTTAAGGCAGGACTGCGTTTGGAAAATGAAGTGGGTGATCAAAAATTAATTTTCTCGGAGAAAATTAACTTTATTGTTTAGTAACGGCAAAAATTTGAAAAATTGGAAGCTATTCTCACAATGTGCAATTAAGTCATGCTTAGTAATTTTGTTGATCAAGTGTTAACTTCCTAACTAAGCAATCAATGCTTTCACAGTTTGCAAACTTTATACGTTTGTTCGTAGCCTTCTTTGGTTACCTTCATCACGTCAGTAAGGAAATATGCGTAATTCATCTCCACCTCCACCTACAGGTCTGTGAAAAATTAGTTTCTCTATATATTATTATGGACATATTTTATGTACCATAAACTATATAATGCAAGCTAAAAAGCAGCAACGAGTTGACTTATCAGGAGCACAAATAAATAATAAATTCTGCAGGCGATAACGCGAATAGAATCCCTAAGGTATAACGTTACGGGCCGTATAGTTTCTTTCGCCTTTTCCGTGCAGCGAAGGCCTTTTCCGTGCTACCATTTCCTCGGCCTTTGTTGGAGGAAAGTTTTCGTTCAGTTCAGTTAATTCCCACTCCAGGAAGTGCCGCTCGAAGTTCTGAAGTTAAAGTTGAAAAAATCCCGCCTCTAGCCTTTTTTAAGTTTACACTCGCATCGTCTTAAAAAATGGACAGCCACATTAAATTTCATCGAGATCATTTTATGTGCTCTCGATTTAACCTATGTATACCAATCAATTGAATCTATAGTTATTGTTTAAATCTATGTTAAGGGTGTAGAGTGAATATAGAATACACTGAATTTCAATCCCAGGACATAATAGAAAATTTAATTTCAACATTGAAAAATGACGTCACAAATCAGGATTGTTCAGTTTACTACATTTTTGGAACACCCAAGCCAAATTAACGTAAAAATTCCATTTTGATCAAGAACGACACTGTATGAGCACTCAAACATATTTAAGTTGAGCTCCATCCTGCAATTCTAACGATATTTGCAATAACTTCCATTGTTCACTATATATTTCAACATTGTTAAAATAAAATAATTGCAATTAACGTTCGACTGCTGTTTTGTCTGCGATTGACGTCATCTGTTCCTGATTTAGCGCAATCTCTATTTTAACGAAAAAAGTTCATAAATACTTGAGAAAATTTCTCGGTTGTGAGGCAAAACTTTAATGAAAGTAAAGGTTCTTTGCCCGCAAGGTTGGCTGGCGTTTCAAAGCCATACCGATTTTCGATCAATGTTGTGTGCGCAGCAAGATCGATGCCGGAGAGTCCACATTACCGGAGAAAATGAGTTTACAAGAAAAATCTTTAACAAAATTGAAGTCTCGTTTTGCAAGACAAAAAAAAGACGAGTCTCACGCTTTTCTTTTTGGAATATCACAACATAATTTGATTTAAACACTCATTTTTTTCTCTAAAACATCAAGAATTTATTTAGTCTAATCAAAATTGCATGAAATTTATTCATCGTTTCATTTAGTCCAAGTGTATCGTTCTATTGAGTCTAAACGCACCGTTTTTTAGTTTAACTATATCTCTTTATTCTCTCAACTCAATACTTTTATTTGGTCGATTTATTTTCCCCTCGTGTCTATTGGTAATCCGTTGATTAGCTCTCAATAATTTTATTCTCTAGTTGAATTTTTTACTTTTTAAAGGATTATATGAAGGATGCTTGAGGGATTCTCGAGGGAAATTTATACGAAGGGAGCTATCGAGGCCGTAACTTTTCCGGCTGCGCTGAATATAAAATAGAATAAATAAAAATTTTCTTCACTTTAGTCTCGCTCATGCTTATGATATTTCCATAATAAATTAGAAATGGAAGCTTTATTACTTTTTTCGAATATATATTTTCTGACAGAATTTTTTTTTTCTCAGAATGGAACCAATTTGAGATTTATTTCGTGTTGTTCTCTCGCAGGAACCTACTTTTGGATTTTCATGTTCATAACGGTTCTCTCACTTAATTAAAAACCTTTATGAAGCTCTTGCTCAGGTTCAATGAAGTATTTAAAATTTTTTCCTATTCTCATAACAACGAATAAATCTCATTATAAATATAATTATGATTCTCATTACCAAATTAAAGCATTTCTGCTAAATGAGACCTTGTTGCATCGAGCTGCTGAACGAAACAGGTTTTGAATGATGTGAGAATATGAGGTCGAATTGTTGGGGCTGTGGCATCTAATTTATTAAGATACAACACACACTAATTACACACTAGCACATTAAATAATTATAGCTTGAATTTGTTGTCATGCCTATTACAATTATAACCGTAGCACACAATTACCTTCTACAATTACAGCATGAATTAATATTCATTTCAATTAAAATTTCAGCACATAATTATTTCCTAGAATTAATTATCATTTGAATTAGGATTTTGTTTGTTTAGTTTCGAACTTCTTAACTTGACTGACGAATAAAGTGATAGAATATTTACAACGCTGGTGTCTGACGTTCCGGTGCAACTCTGAGCTTGTCAAAATACATGACAGCTCCGTGAATAATAGCTCTGCCGTCCATATAACAGCGCTAGGCATATTTAGAAACTGCTGGCATTTGACAACATTCTGGCATGCAGCTCTGACGTAGCGCTCTGCCTGATATTGGGGAAGAAACTTGCGTAAATTGCGCGGCATGGATAACAGTCATGCTTTGTAGAAATTTCGAGCTCTGCACGATAGCATTCTGCACAACAGCACCCCGTAGTCTACATGCCTGCACTCTGTACAACAGCACCCTGCGGTCTGCACTACAGCACTCTGCACAACAGCACCCTGCGGTCTGCACTACAGCACTCTGCACAGCAGCACTCTGCACAACAACACCCTAGGTCTGCACAGCAGCACTCTGCACAACAGCACCCCGTAGTCTACATGCCTGCACTCTGTACAACAGCACCCTGCGGTCTGCACAGCAGCACTCTGTACAACAGCACCCTGCGGTCTGCACTACAGCACTCTGCACAGCAGCACTCTGCACTACAGCACTCTGCGGTCTGCACAGCAGCACTCTGCACAACAGCACCCTGTGGTCTGCACTACAGCACCCTACGCAATCTGCCGAGCAACAGAGCTCAGTTTGCACGGCTTTGATGAACAAAGTTATAGGCGAGGAAAGTTTTGCTGCAGAAGCACCAGCTCGGGTTTCATCCATTGGCTAGGATCAATAATAATGCACTAATGATGCAAGATTATGTTTTGACTGTAATTTGTCACGTGGCTTTCTTATGCACCTGTGACATTTTTGCAACATGGCAGAAATAAACAGCAATGGTAATGAATGGAAGCTATCAATGATTTTTACAACAAAGCAGAAAATAATAGCAATGCTGTGAATTGGAGTTGTGTATGAGAAGAAGTATTTATTGATTCAGCTGGAATAATGCAGGTGGTAAAAATCTTCGCGAAGTTTTTGTGAGATTTTTGCGTCTGATCGTTGTCTGCATCGTGCACAAGATGAAGATAAACTATGATGAGCGCTTCCGTAGAAAAAAATCATAAATTTTGCTCATTATTTTGTAATTAAATCTTATGAATTGTATAAGCGAAATTGGCATGGAAAACTCAGGTTAATGATGCCTGAGTTCAAGATGATAATGCGAATAATAAAACTACCAGATAAATGTTCTATGATTTCATGTTCAAACTGTTTGAGATTTATAGAGCAAATGAAAATTTCTTCGCCCTGTATTTTACGACTTGAACAATTATTTTCCTAAAGTTGCATTTTTTTCAGAGCTGGCGAATGCAGCCCTGAAGATCCAGGCTGGATTCCGAGGCCACATCGCACGGAAGCAGAACAAACCAACCGAAGAATTGCCATCTAAAATGACGGGCCTGAATATGGTGAGATTGCAATATATTTTAATAATTAAATGATTTATTTCATAGTACAAGCCATATTTAATCACAAAATTCCAAATTTTTCGAAAATTGACTCTCATGATGGAAGAATTTCAAGTTTTGAGGAACTTCGATAAGGACATTTATTTTAGTTAAATTTCTTGTTTATTTTAATCTGATATTGCGACTAATAATTATACCTGCAAGTGCTGAAATGTTATAATATTTTAGTACAATTTATTCAACGTAATATTGAGAACAATAAACACATTACATAAATGGGAAAACATTCGTTAAAGTATTTCAAGAGAACCTGAACATTCGCTGTGATTGCAGCTGAAGTTGAAGACACAATCTCGGGATTGGCTTAAGAGTTGAGAGAGTGATTGCATGATTGCAGGGCGGCCAACACAGGTAGCGACTCTTGCATGCGCTCGCAAATGAAGATTGAAAGCAATCATTTTAGTCAAGTCACGCTGGCCTGGTCCGTAATCTTAAGTCTCTTTGAGATTAGAAATTTGCTTAGTTAAATTTATAGGGGGCCATTATTCATAGATAAATAGGAATACAAACATTAGATGATTTACATGTGTGAATATCTATTCTGGTTCACAATGTTTTTTTTATTTCAGCCTAACTCGTCTAAAAAATGAGTAAGTTTTTTATTTATGTAAAAAATTTATGGTGTGATTAGTGTAACATATTAAAGTGTTTGCTAGATTATTCCCGTCCCTCATACGTTTAAATGAAAGTTCAATTCCTAATGTCCAATTAAAGTCATTTCAAATGCCTTTTATATCCTTAAATATGTTTGATTACATACAGTCTCCCTCGTTTTTTATTGTTCATGTTGTGCCTTCCCGACCCTCTAAGTTAGAAGAGCTTCATCGTATAAACACTAAAACAGTTATTGCAAAAATGCCGTTCACTCACAATAATCTTGATTGATATTAGTGTACAATAGTGAATGTCTAATAATCCCTGCACCACAAAGTGTCATTTTTGCTGTAAACGAACAGTGATCATCTTGCACATAATTGTGTTCATTGTGCCCCGAGTGACGTTCATAATCATTGTCATTTTCAAGTGAACTTGAACGTGAACTTGAACGTGAACTTGAACGTGAACTTGAACTTGAACTTGAACGAGTTCACTCGAACGAGTGAACTTGAACGAGTGAACTTGTTCACTTGAACGAGTCAAGTGAACTTGAACAAGTGAACTTGAACGAACGAATAATTTTCATCAGTCGTACAAACCAAATTCATCCAACGAATTAATCAACTTTAACCAACTATCGAATTTTATCAAGATTTTAGCGTTACAATTTTGAAGAAACGATGCCGTTAGGTTCACCATGAGGCTATATTCTCATCAAATACTCGCATCCGTTTCCATTTTGGCATTTGGTACACATAATTAATTCAATTTTTTCATTCACCAATGCTTGCATGAATTTTTAGAGAATGGTTTTTTCAAAGCCTGCAACGATGTTAATATTGCATTGTTTTCGCAGACGTTGTAGTAATTTAGTAAAATTCCTGAAATGTTACAGAAATGGAAATTTACCTGAATATAGGAACACAAGTCTCCATTATATTTTCAACTTTGGAAAAAAATTTGCAAATTTTAGAAGCTGCTCACCTGAAATGCAGTCGCATTTCCTTCCTGGGGATAGAGTTAAATTACTCACCGCTTATTTACGTTGAAAATCACACCATGGCTGCTGTGTTACCGAAGATAAACGATATCACGAGCCCAGTTTTTGACTGGTAACTTTGTTATCAAGATAATATTTTTCACGAACCCCGTGTTTAACTGGCTGCTGTTTTATCAAATATATATTCGATATCAACATTTTCGTTTTTGCCTAGTAAGTTATCAAATATACTCATAAAGATATCAAAGATAACCCATATCCTGATCGCTAACAAAATTTTTTTCTACCACAGAAGGACGACGCAGCTGACGATATCGATATCGACCTCACCGACCCCGAGGTGAATAAAGCAGCCATTAAAATACAGGCGACTTTCAGGGGCCACCAAATCAGGAAGAATCATTGATGTGGTGGACGCTTATCTTCAACTTTCTGCGAGGCATGAAATGGTGCTCATTTTTATCTGTAAAATTCATCGATATTCATCTATGAGAACTCCATCTCGAATGATCTTTAAAAACAGCCCCTGTCGACATTCCGAAATTTAAAGGTGGTTATCAAAACAGTTATTGAAGCATTGCAGTAACAGTTTAACAGTTACAGTAGAACTTTAACATGCAATGAAAAATAATTCTGTAACCTTCTAGAACTATGTCTTTGAAAATTAGTCAAATGATACAATTACCCGCTAAATACAATAAACAATCATCTTTAGTAGCAACTCATTTGGCAAAATTTTTTCCGTAATAATGAGCGGTAAGGTCATGCGTCTTTACTTGAATATCTAACGCTTAATAAGTGTAGCATTTCCTAACTAATCTTGACTTACAATGAAAGTAAAGAGCAACCAAATTTTTTGAACGATATTTTTAATTCAAAGTTTACATTCCATAAAATTTTACTTACAAATTACGGGTCTCACATTAGCATAATTTTACGCCATGGATAACGCTGCTCCTGCGCCTGTTAATGCCAGGCTACTCGGAGCAATACTTTTTTTCGCATGAATTAAAGGATTAGCAGGCGAGTGAATTATTATTGAATCACGATTTATTTTTATAATTAAAAAAGATTGGGAATGATTGGTCTCGTTATTCAAGGCATGTATTATTTCAGGTTGTGATGATGTTTCAGTTCACGTATTGTTTAGATAACCGGAGACACTGCCTAATTGTTATAACTCCATGTTATAATGCAGAATTTTTATTTTTTCCTTAAAAATCATTTATATCTCTTTTCAATATTTCGCATACTTTTAAATAATTACAAGAGTTCATATTTATTAACGTATAACATTTAAAGGCTTATCAGAACAATGACGTCGACACAATGTTTTATTTAACTAAATATTTCGAGCATAATTTTTTTGCGTATTTAGAGAACTCCTTCATTCTCCACTCTTTGATTAAGTTTCAAATATCAGGATTTCAATTTTTAATCCTGTTCCTGTTAAAAACTTTTAGACAACAATGCGAGAAAGGGAATGATAATGTCTTTCGATTGACTATATATTTTTTAGGGCTTATAACACGTTTGTTCATATAAGTTGTTTTCATCTCATCCTAATATGAAGGTATTCTAGTGGTAATCTTATACAATTGTTTTCCTGTCTACCTAATATAAATGTGTATTCATCTCATTGCAGCACTACAAATAAAGCCTTATTTACAGCGGTAAGCTTGATATGTAAATATTACATATCAAGCATAAATATTACCGAAAGCATAAAAATATTACGTCCAAATTTTTCTCATGAAATCTTTGAGAATCTGAAAGCTATATAATTTATTCTTCAATGACAAATATTAATATGGTTTATAGGTCCTACATTTTACCAAGCCTAGAATAAGTAGGTGTATCACTCAGAGAAATATGAGACATTTTCTCAATCGCGATACATTTTTTGCTTTTTTTGTGTGTGTCATCCTGACCCATTTTGGCTCGACAAAAAAGCTTATCTGTACCACGTCTGCGCTCTGTTCGTGCCATGGGTTGGAAAGTGTGTCACTTTCTCGACAAAATGACCGACAGTCATTTTCACCGAATGATGGATTTGATCGCTCCTGAACAGTAATTTGACTTTTATTAATCAAAAATATTATTGTAGGGTTAAAATCATTATTGTAAATTATGTACGATCCGCTGAAAAGTATCAGCGGATCAATGATGGGCTTGTTTACTCAATATCTGAACCTCGAAATGCGTCCTAATTTAAATCCCGCTCATATATGACTGATCACTAAAAGCTACCAAATAAGTCCACCATATTATGATTTTTAAATTTAGAGCTCCAAGTATTATTTTCTATGCATCTTTAAGAAGTTATTAATGACCTGAGAATATTTTATCTTAAAATCCAAACCACGATTAACCAAACCAATTAAAATCAATTACCTCTCAGACATGGTGTCGTTCCAGTAAAAATATCAAGCGCCGTCAACTTTATTATTTTCTCGAGATCTTTCCAGATATTCCTTATACAGGGTGTTTCAGAATTAAGTAACCCTTTTAATTTGTTAATAAATAAAAAACTAAGAACGTTATGAAGTTGAAACTTGTTTTATTTAAAAGAAGTTTCAACTTCATAACGTTCTTAGTTTTTTATTTATTAACAAATTAAAAGGGTTACTTAATTCTGAAACACCCTGTATATATTCAACTGATTGATTAAATTTGATCTGCAACCATCTTCTTCAATGAGCTTTCGTAAATATAAACTATCACAAACTTTTATGGTAATGATGCATGAGCTTCTTGTTCTCATCTTAAGGGTGTGATGAGTCAAAATTTTTTCGTTGTTTGAACGATTTTTTCTCCATTTTCGAGAATCCTATCAGTCAGCAATGGATATTTATTTCAGTTTTGGGTTATTTGATACAAAACTTCATTTAATTCTAAATTAAAATTTCATCCAATTTTTTCTTAGCAATTAGTCGTCAAATTATTTTAATTGTGAATAGAACATGGCAATTATTTGCTTAATGTGTTCATGCCAAGCCTCTGAAATTGAAATTAAAAATAATTTCACATATTTCTATACTGATTTTCAGTACAGTTCCGTGGAACAAACCTTTATCGTACTGGCTGTACAAAATGTTATTAAAAGAACACTTTAATTATGAAAAAATAATGTTTATTGTCATATTAAAGATATCTTGATTTTATTGTCGACAATTTAGTTTTGTTAACGTCTCATTAAAATCTTCTGTTTATGTTCTGTGAACGAAAAAAAAAATTTAATTGGAAGTGGAAATAGGATTATAACTTTTAATGACATTGTTTTTTGGAACAATGATGATTCATTGTCTATGATTCATATTTTACCGTTATTTGCATGGGTACGAAAATTACTGATAAAATAGATTAATTTTCGTGATGGTTACACTCCAGGATTGCAGCAAAAAATGACCTCTTGGCTAGCGCATCGTTTAAAAAGTACTTAGGAGCAATTTTTCCTTTACGATCGCATGATGTACTGCAGAATCTGTGGCAAATGTATATGATTATTCAAATTCTAGCTCAGAGCGGTCCTTAGATGTGCTAGAGATCTCTGAACCTAGTCCTGTATTTCTAGTTGACTCACAGTGCACTTCTCTAGAATACTAGTTAACTTAATTGCGAACCATTTCAATAGCATAGTAGTATTAGTGAGTCTCCTAAGTGAAGTCGTTCCAGTTCGATAAACTGTCCTGATTGCGTCACGCGCGACGCAAGGGAATGTCCTGGAGAACAAGTGCTGTACCCCACCAGACAAGTGACGTTGGAATAACGTTTAAATAACGTTGATTCATATAAACAACGTTTAATTGACGTTTTTTCTTCTAAACGGCTTCTAATTCAACGTCGATTCATGCAAATAACGTTTAATTCAACGTTGATTCAACCAAAAACATTTAATTCAACGTTGATTCGACCAGACAACTCTCAATTCAACGTTGATTCAACCAAATAACGTTTAATTCAACGTTGAATCAACCAAATATATTTAATTCAAAGATAATTCAACCAAATAACGTTTGATTCAACGTTGATTCAACCAAAAACGTTCAATTCAACGTTGATTCAATCAAAAATATTTAATTCAACGTTGATTCAATCAAAAAACGTTTAATTCAACGTTGATTCAACTTCATGTGTCTGGTGGGTGGGTTATAAAATATGTACAAATTTCCTTGTTTGTGGCCGGTGGAAATAAAGTTTTTAATGCTATGTTTATGCTCAGCATTAAAGCATTTAATTACTTATAATGGAAACATTGAATGTTTTAATGCTCTTATGTTACATTATTGGGCCTTTAATTCTTTTTATTAAAAAATTTTATGCTTTTATGTTAAATAATAAATCATTTAGTGCTGCATGTAATGCTTGTTTGTTTAGGCTTCAGTAACGCTGATGAAAGTGTGCTTTCCAGCTATTAAATTTAGGTTTATAATTAATAAAAGAATTCGGATGGTCGATCTCGTTCGATTGCTAGTCTGCAATGTCGAGCTATTAATTAATTTATTCATATGCACATGATATATTTTTACGGTTTCTCCCATGCAGACGCTTGTAAAATCTTTCACGGTTATAAGATGAAGTTAGATGAAGATATTGGAATTTTTTTCGTGAATTTTCTCCATTTTTAAGTCCATAATTTCATATTTTGAGATGTCATGAGAATTACCCTTGCGAAGGCCTAATATCGGAAAAATGAGTGGAATTTGTTCAAATAGCGATGCACTTTTTACCCTCGTGTGGGTCATCCTGACTCAGTCTGGCCCAGTAAAAGAGCACATCAGGGATACGTTCAGAAAGTGTGTCACTATTTGGACACTATGGCTCATTCATTTTTGTGAGTGTACCAGGCCTCTGGTGACATCGAATCAACGTTTATTACACGTTTGAACGTTGAATTTCCGTTGATTAAACGTTGTGTCAACGTTATTTGTCTGATGGGATGGTATCTTTTAGCCGTGTCGTGCTTATGAAGCAATAAACCAAGATCGCGAACTACACCAAAATCGGCAGGCTCTCTAAAATTTTAAGGATTTGTTAAAAATATATTTTATTTGCAGCAATATTAAACGGGCGGGTGCATTGCACGAATGCGTTTCACGTTATATTCATGATTCTGATGCATCGTGTATGTTCAGTAATTAAATGTTCTGGAAGGAGCATTTTGTTGCAAGCATTTGACAACTAGTGAGTTTTCAGTCAATATTTCAGAGTTCATAATATATCAGAGTTCAATATTTCGGTCACACAAACGGGCGAGTGGTTAAAGTTTACAATTCTTGAAGGTAAATACAAGTGAGTGATGGCGAGTAATACAGGCGGGTGATATCCAAAAAGGTGATACTCGCAGGTTATATACTGAATTAATTGTATGTTAATCTTGCCTGATTAAGATTGATTTGACTTTTCCAGTTTGCTTTATATGATAAGAGAATTTGAGTCAGGGTTTCGTGGTGTAGTTCGCTTTTTTGGGTCACTATGTACGTTCCAGTCCTGATTCTAAGGGTCCAGTCTATTCTAGCTTCACTTCCCTATCTTTGGCTTGCCAGATTTTTGAACTCAATGTGCTCGAGGGATAAATAGCGAACAAAGTCACGAGGTAGTGCACGATGTAGAGAATATATAATATTAAAATGGATTGAATTGAGTTGCATTGCAAAGCTGTTACAGAAACGTCAATAAAATTGTCCATGCAAGAATAAGATCATAATATCGTTAATTATGATCCAATAAGACATGTTCTTCCCAACTTCCAAGTTGGCACTAATTCTTCGAGGAACACAAATGGGCTGCTCTTTAACGGAGGTTACCGCAATAGGAAAGACTGGGAAAGTGGTTTGCAGATGCATTTCTTGGATACTTATTGTCGTAGTATCTTGCTGTAGAATGACAATTTTATGGAGTTTTTGACGAGTATTTCCCCTTCACATATTTGTCAACCTTTTACACCTTCGACCCCCTTTCTCCTCTCGCTTTAGAATTCCAAGCTTTGAAGGATTTTCGATATTGTAGGTTATGGTAGTCTTCTCATTGAGCCCTGGATTGAAAGTTGCGCGTATGAAACGTATATGACTTTTATGAAGTGTATATGGCAGTCATCACCTGAAGGTATTGGCACGTAATACAGAATTTTAAGAATACGTATAATTACATTAAAACATTGCCATTCGGTAGATGATCATAGATGTTAAAGTCATTATAAATAACAAGCAGTCATGTGTGACAATTGGAAGTGATAATTGACAGTCTAGGTTTATTCACATCTTGGAACAAAACGCTGGGTATAATAAAAAATTATTGAGATAGATCGAGCTGGATTTATAGCCTGGTTGTTAACGCTGGGTTGGATTGTTTCTGATGTTTGTACAACATGAATGGTTAAGTTGGGTCTGGCTTCCTCTATACCGTGGCCCGATGGTCCAATCCTGAGTAACGTATCTAGGTATTTGGAATACGCTGTTTGTTTAGAACGTTTGCTAGGGAAAAACGAGTTATTATTCACTTGACAATCCACAGCTCTGTGATCGCTATAGCGAGCTTTACGGTTATTGAACGCGTTGTGCAAACCTCGATTGACGAGCTTCAATATGTCACTATAAAGTAAGCCATTCGCTTAGTTAAAGAATTTAGCCAACGTTCCTTCTTAAGGCATGTCATTCGCTTAGTTACAGAATAAACCTAACGTTCTTTTATAAGCATATATAATTTAATGTATTGGAGATTACTAACGCATGTTGAATAATTCTCGATATGAATCCAATATCCATGTCGTCTGATTTGCAACTTGAGCAGCGCTTGTTATGTATGATTCAGCAAAATAAATAGAGGCTTAGATGTCAAGCTTGGCTAGGCAGTATCATCATGTTTGCCTTGTAATTTGATATATTTTGTTTTATCATTCCTTTAGAGTATTTAAATTTATTAATCAATTAATCCAAATGCCTTTAAGTTTGAAAATGAGTTGAATTAAACGACGAGTCACATTACCAGTCATGCCATAGCACAACATTAAATTACACGAGGGTTCAAGTCATTCATTTGGGAATTAAAACAACTGCCTCTCAATGAATGCAATAAATATTCAAGGATTCAACTAATTCAACAGATTTCCTTCAATGCGTTGCAATTTAGGGTACAGACACAACGGAGAATTATTGTATTTTAGAAACTCTCTTTTGAAGTCTAACCTTAATCTAAGTCTTTAGCATCGATACAAATTGACCGACACAATACACTCATGGATTGAGATTTTACTCTTTTCTTATAGAATCGGTATTTTCTTTGCAGCTGCAATGTCGCTCTATGTCTCCTTATTAACAGTTTATTTCCGTATGTCTAATGAACCATTATTACAGAATAATAATGAACTGCGCAATACAAATATTGTACAATTGTAATTACAAAATATTTTATTCCAATTAACCAGGATATTTACAGAGAGGAATGTCAACGTTGGGAACATGCATCAAAAGTTTAATGGTTTCTATATAATTCGTAGCTTATTATTATAATTTACGTAATAAATAAGTACAATCGATTACAAATGTTATTAACTCGCCAATTATAACTGAACATAAAAAATAATTACGACGGATCATATGTTTATGATCAAATATGAAGGTAATGGAATGCGAGACAGTTTCTTATATAATCTCTTCTCGATATTTGCTTCTCCTGAATAAAAAAATTAATACTCTTCAAAACAAAATTATTATCCTTTTTTGGAAAAAACTGCGAAGTTTTTAATGGATTTAGAAGCGTAAATCTTAGGATACTATTAGAAAATATTCACTAAAAATTTTAAAAGTAAAGAATACTCACTCCATACAAAATCACATTATCCCTATTTAAAACGTTTTGGAGTCCAGCTCCACAGTCAATTAGAAAAATCTAGAACAGAAAAACGTCTAGAACAGAAAAAAACAGAAGTTAATACAGTGGATATTTGAAAAAAAAAACACAGAGAAGTTAAAAACTAAACTTGTAAACAAAACATAAAGTTAGAAAGTGAAATAAAAAAAAGAAACTGGCAAAAGCTATCCATCCTCAATTTCTAGTGGATATCAGCTGAAGGCTGCATTTAAACTAGTCTTCTCTTTGAAAATATACGATTCTAAAATACGCAGATCGGAGTCACCAGAAATGTTCGATTTAATTTCAACTATTCAAAATAATTTTAAAATTAGCACGCAAATCCAGAGATAATGATTTTTTACCAAAATAACATGGCTTGATTATTATAAATATTGTAACGCAGGTTCAAAGTTCATGTTATATTTACGAGAAATTATATGGATACAATATTATATATAAATATATACCTATCTCAGTATACGAGACGATGGCACATTTATCGCACTGATAAAATTATGCTTCGAAATAAAAATTCTGACATTTTATATCAAATTAAACCAATGAAAATAAAATATTAAACATGTACATACAGTGGACTGAATTAAATATTAAATCGAACTTACAGAAGGCCAGTTAGCTGACTGAATTAAATGTTCAATTGAACAAACATAATGAATAAATAACGTGCGTTATCTCACCAGCACGAGAGCCTTAAAGCTACAAATAAGAATATATTCCTAGATGGCAGAATAAGCTTATTTAAACACGGATGGTTAATGGCCAGAGAATTCATTGATTTAAATTTTTAGGACCGAACAATATTCTTCATATGACGTTGGTAGATCAAAATGCAGGTTCATGGAAGTAATTTTAATTTATTAACGACGTTTCGAATGTGCCAACATTCATTTTCAAGTTATAGGATGCATTCCATACAGAAATTTCGGTGAAAATAAGTACATGATACACGTAAATATGATACAATATGAAAATTTGGAACTCTGGAAATAACTCCGAAACAATCTCAAACTTCAGACAAACCCGTTAGTTGTGAGATTGATAGCTGAGATAGACAACAGCTCTATAATGTTCTAGAAATCAAGGCCCATTATTCAATGCCGAAGATTCTATACTAGATAACGTCTAGTATAGTATTTTCGAAAAATAAATTATTTCTCGTCAAACACAACGAGACCGACAAGCGCACTGTGCTGGAGGAACCCACCAGCATCGTCATCCTGCAGCGGCCCGACATCATCCGACCGACGATAGCTGAACCCCCCATCTCTACGCATTGGACTCCAGCGGTCCGATAGAAAATCGGATAGCTGGAGATTTCAACTATCGCAACTACCGGATTTTCCCGAATACGATTGTTTCAGAATAATTTTCACGGTTCCTTATTTTCGTGTTGTATCGTGAGTAATTTTCGTGTTGTATCACGGTTCTAAATTTTCGTGTTGTGTCTCATGTACTTATTTTCACCAAAATTTCTGTATTCAATGCTTACTATAACTTGAAAATAATGTTGTCACATTTGGAATGTCGTTAATAAATTAAAATTACTTCCTAGAGCCTCCATTTTGATAAACCAACGTCTTTTGAAGAATATTATTCGACCCTGAAAATTTAAATCAACGAATTCTCTGGTCATCAACCACCCTTGTTTAAATAAAAATTCAAAACAAGTAATTTTTTCGTAGATATTCACATGTTATGATCTCTACAAAATGCAGTCAAAGATTAATTACATCGAGGTATTAACTTTACATGAATATGGAATAAAGGGAGATAAAGTAAAGAGAGAGTATTTCTTTGGTCACGGGCGAATTTTGAACTGGTCAAAGTTGAAGAAATGAGATAAAATATCAAAAAAATATATTATTGTATATATTTAACGAAGTTTGTGTTTTAGAGGTTGTGTTGTAAGCCTATCCTGTCGAGATATTTTCCTGGGCCTATACTTTCAAAAAAAGTTAAGAGATCGTAAGTTCATCAGCCAATCATTGACGGACATTCAAGCAAAATCCACCAATCATAGACAAGAAAATAGAGCGTAAGTACTTACGTTCACTTAGCGAGTTTTGAAAGTATGGTCCCTGACCTGAACATTTATTCTCAAATGGATAAGAGAGAGGCATTGCAGAGAGAGGCAATAATTGGATCCGAAATACAAAATTTAAATTTAAATTTTTGTATTGTTGTACATATATTTAGTTTGAAAAACGGAGAATAATTTTCTATCGGCTATCGGGACGACGGTATAAAAAAATTGAAAGGATTAACAATTATTCCCGGCAACACAGGGCTAATCTGCTAGTACATTAAGAACATTAATAATAAATAACTGAGCAATTAAATAATATTATACACATGCAAACAAATCACAGTAAGAAATGAGCAACAGAATCTGTCAATATTTAATTCATAACAAGGTAGAGATTCATTTCTATGCTATATTACTTAGGATATACAAATAATAAATCTCTCAATACACATATAATATCATTAAATAATACACTCGAGTCTCCGATGGTACAGAAAAATCGAAATTCCCTTAAAAATAAAATTTGGAAAAAATACTCATCGATTTCAGATGACAAAATTATATTAGTTTAAACCACCTCAGCATGTATGGATATATGGGATATACATAAATGGATATACAACTTCTGATTCGTGATTCTAGATTCTACGAACTGACGATGGAGCTGGTCTCCGAAACGTTTTCTATAAAGATATGAATTTTTGTGGACTTTTCTTTGCTTTTAAATTCTTAGTTAATTTGCGATTTAAGCAAACAAGTGATATAAATACATAAATGGATGGGATATAATAACATTGTCCAAATAGTGACTAACTTGCCTGATACGTCATTTTCCTGGCTAACCTTGGTCAAGATGACGCACATAAATGCAAAATTAATAAAAAACAATTATAAATAACAATAAAAGTCACAATTATTTCTTGCAATGTTTCCGATGATGTTTCCAAACAGAAATTCCTCCCAAAAATATATCAACACATTAAAATAACGCATCCAACACGTTAATACGATATACAAAATATTATAAGACATATTTATTAATAAATCATAACTATTGGACATGAGATTCTTGGTGGACAGCACGTCGATTCATTGCGATGACAATTGAAAATGAATTGTATTTACAAATTCGATTAAAATTTTCATTTATGTGATGAAGGAAATGGATTTTAAAAATATAACTCAGTACTCACTGCAGTGAGTGACAGAGAGCGCATTTTCTCGTCGACGAAAACGTGAAGTCACGGACGGACAGACGGATAAACGGACGGACATGACGAGCACAATAGCGCCTTTTTTCCATAAATGAGAAAATGCGCTAAAAAGCCGGAATTTGTCATTCAAGAGGTAAAGCAATTTTATTGAATGCTATTGACGAGCCAACAGTTTGGTGGAGTTTAGAAAGAGGGAAGAATTAAAATTGGAGAGACAGGCGAAGTGAGTTAAAAACAAATCAATTAAATTAATTGGAAAAATAAAATAAAATGAATTAAGAAGTTGAAAAAGGCCATTACACATACAAATATCGATAATAATGTACAAATATGAATGAGGTACAATTATTCAGCAAAAATGAGAGATCTTGATTAAAAAACGAATAATTCAGTGTGATTCCGTGGTTTGGTCTAGGAATTCCTCCCTCCAGTAGAAGTCTAAATGAAGATAAATAAGTTACAGCTGCAAGTAACGTTACAGCTGCAAGTGACGTTACAGCTGCAAGTGACGTTACAGCTGCAAGTGACGTTACAGCTGCAAGCGACGTTACAGCTGCAAGTGACGTCATCAGAGGCCGCTGTACTGCGGCTGTAAGGGGCGGGATGTGGCGGTGACGTTGTTGGTGATGTTCTCTCTGCACATCACAAACAACATCATTTGACAGTCCAGAACTTCTCACCTTTTTAAATTCTTGATAAATTTCTATTACCTTGATCATTGAGAATAATTTATTATATCAATGATATTTCATTAAATTGCTGCTCTATTATCTCATATTTCCTTAATCATTTCCCTCGCTTTTGCTTCTCGTTCGAGACGCTCCTACACAAAAAATTATTACATTAATCTTTAACAAGAAAAAGTGTAATAAAAAAGAACAGAATACAAATTTTTTTTATCACAAGTGTCAATCATTTTACTATAATTAAAGGCAACTTTGATAATTTGAACCAATAATTTACTAGGCAAATGTTGTAAGTTTCTCTAAAACAAAAAAAAAATCAATACATCGGAGCACAAAAAACAACTTCCATTCATTTCTTCTGAATTTCATTAGGATTATACTTTTATAATTACAACTGCGAAAAAATTTGGTATAAAAATAAAAAATAAATAAATCACAATCATAAATGAAAAAAAATACAAATCACAATGAAACAGAACAAAAAAACACTTATCATCTTTTCTTTTTCACAATTATAATATACCTTATTATAACTTAGGTAGGTAATTTAAAAGGGTAAAATAAATGTCACTTGCCATCAATTCTTTTTCACATTTATAATAAATTAATTAGAACTTAGATAATTTAAAACGGTAAAATAAATATCACTTATCATCATTTTTTTCACATTTAATTAGAACTTAGATATTAATTAGAAACGGTAAAATAAATGTCACTTATCATCATTTCTTTTTCACATTTATAATAAATTAATTATAACTTAGATAATTTAAAAAGGTAAAATGAATGTCACTTATCTTCATTTCTTTTCACATTTAATTAGAACTTAAGTATTAATTTAAACGCTAAAACAAATGTAAAGCAGTGACGTGCACTGACGCAAGGAAAGGCAGGAGGGCGGTGAGCGTGGTCTTGTCAGGGGAGGCTGCCAGCTGCGGGCAACATGTCAGCAACAGGTTGACAACGCGTCGTAGGAACTCCTGTAGCTGACTGCGCCGAGCTGACACTACGCTGTCATCCTGCACATACATGTGTCTTTGTTAGTGATGACTGCACTAGCACACGTCTTTGTTAGTGATGACTGCACCAGCACATGTCTTGGTTAGTGATGACTGCACCAGCACACGTCTTTGTTAGTGATGACTGCACCAGCACACGTCTTTCTTAGTGATGACTGCACCAGCACACGTCTTTATTAGTGATGACTGCACCAGCACACGTCTTTGTTAGTGGTAATGTTACACGACTGCAACAAGATTAACTGTATAAGCGGTACAATATAAATTATACATGCACAACATTTATGATAGAAGAAACATGCATAGTCTAGCAGGTTGCATTGAGTAACGCGGCGAAAAACTTTCGTAAAAGAAAATGAATGGGTAATGCTGTCCAAATTATTAAATTCACACAATACACGATCGCATAGAACAAGCTAAACACTGATACCTTCCTTTTTCCAAGCCAAACTGGGTCAGGATGACACACCGAAGGGCGAGAATTGCATCACTATTTGGACAAAGTCTGACTCATTCCCTTGAGTGTAAGTGCATCACATCACCTTGTAGCCGAAGGGTTTCCTGCTGGGGAAAGGTATCCTCCTCACTGCAGGGTAGGTCTTCTGCAGGCGACGCTGCAGTTCGTGGAAGTGCGCGAAGCGGCGGTAAATTGTCCACTCGTCGTCCACAATCCGCACATAAACCTGCAATGTTAAGACACTTAACCTTTGCAATGTATTATAATAAATAAAATATAGGCTCCTTTGTTGGTATCTATAATAATAGCAAACTTGTTTGTTTCTTTTCACCCTTTCATATCGTCTTTACCACCCTCGGAGACCAGTTTATAAAGGCTTCTTTTCGTCCACATTCTGCAACCTTGTGCTACTCCTCCTACAGGAAGGCGTCGTGCTCACCGGCTCTCACAGGGCGACGTATGAATCACTGCACTTACCTAACGTTTTGTACACATAAGGAAGAACAAGGATATAATTCTAGGAATGATAGTTCATATAAATTCTGGTAACTTGCAACGTTTCTAAAAATATAACCAGAATTATACAAGGTAAATCTGTTAGTTTAGGGTTTTTCATCCAAACTGATATGTGTGCTTGTTCAAGTATACACGTGGTGCTGGTCAGAACTCACCTGATACACATGGTGCTGGTCAGAACTCACCTGATACACGCGGTGCTGATCAGAACTCACCTGATACACGTGGTGCTGATCAGAACTCACCTGATACACGTGGTGCTGATCAGAACTCACCTGATACACATCCAGAGACGGGTGGTCCGGTAAGGGGCCTCTGAGAGAGACAAGCTCGCGCCGCAGCGAGGCGATCTGAATTAATACAACACACATTAAAAATAAATTAATAATTATTAATAATTAAAGGCGCTGTAGGTGCGCCTCCAGAGACGGGTGGTCCGGTAAGGGGCCTCTGAGAGAGACAAGCTCGCGCCGCAGCGAGGCGATCTGAATTAATACAACACACATTAAAAATAAATTAATAATTATTAATAATTAAAGGCGCTGTAGGTGCGCCTCCAGAGACGGGTGGTCCGGTAAGGGGCCTCTGAGAGAGACAAGCTCGCGCCGCAGTGAAGCGATCTGAATTAATACAACACACATTAAAAATAAATTTAATAATTAAATAAATAATATAAATAAGTGGAAATACGTGAAATAAAATATGGTTCCCCTAGGTTCCCCTGGAAATAATTTCCACGCGTTATTTTAGGTACTAGTGGTTTCACTCTATGGTTCCATTAAAATAAAATATACTATCCATTTAATTGGTACTTTTCAATGCCCATAGAGAGGAGAAAAATGCACTGTGAAATCATGATACAATTCGATTTTTAATTAAATAACAGAGAATGGGATGAAATTTATTTTTCGCAATGTAAAAAAGGAGAAAAATGCTTTTCTCGAACAACAATTTCATGCAAAAATATTGACAATGAATGACCTGATCTAAATAAAATGAATAAAAATTTACCTGTGCTTCGCGAACTCGAATTATCTTCTGCAGTCGTTCACTGAATTCAAAGAGTTCGCCATGCATCTCAGCAACCTGAAATATTTGTAGCATTTTATTATATATTATTATTAGATGATTAGTGTAACGATACCATTAGGGAGAGTGCTTCAAATGTGGCCACAGAAAGACCACGTAACCCTTCACACGAGGCCAGTAGCGTGATAATTGTAGCAATTAGCATACAACAGTCGTACTGGCCGCCACTAGTGGCCCCGTGTACTGGCCTCATATACAAGCACCACTAGCAACAACCACACCAAAATGAGTGTTACAAACTACAAGGACCAGCATACCTGGATAAGTTTGTTCTCGTAGGCCTCAGCTTCTGCATGGTAGTCCCGATACTTGGGTGGTGGTGGCAGCGCTAGCTGTGGTCGCAGCTCTGCACCCACAACTAGTTCATCTGCTACACTTGCACCAGCTGCTACATATGTGCCAGCCGCTACACTTGTACCAGCTGCTACATTTGCAACATCTGCTACAGTTGTATTAGCTGCAGTGTCGTCATCAGGCTTGCGCTTCAGCAACTGTACGGCGCTGATATATTTGCCCAGTTGCTTCCTCAGTAAGCCGTTCTCTCTGCACACAAATATGTAGATGAATTTAATAGATGAAGGAAAATCGTTGGTAGGTAATTTTCTAATTTTATCACACTTGAAGCGAAATTAGTTGCATGTGAAGTAGCGATAAAAGTTACAGAGGTACTAAAAACGGAACATCAACAAATTAAACTTCGGAAAGGTTAAAACGCAAAATTTGTTGCGTAAGAAGTAGCGATATAAGCAAAATGAAAATCAAGGGTGAGAACCATTAATGAATAAAACTGCAAGAACCCATCACGAACCTCTTGAGAGCCTCTTCTCTGAGAGTCGCTTCTAGAGAGCAAGCTTCAGCCTTGCTCTTCATTTCACTGAGTTCTTTCTTGAGCTCCTCGCTCTCAGCTTCAGCAGCTTCAGCGCGCTCTTCAGCGCTTCGCCTCCGCTTCTCACACGCTTCACGACGCTGGCTTAAGTCAAGTATAGCGGTGCGAAGCTCTTCTGTTTAATACAAGATTTAATACATAAGATATTATACACGAGATACTATACATGAGATATCTATCATACATATGATATGATACACAAGAAATGATATACGAGATATTATAGAACACACAGATATAAAAATACGAACAGAACATCACATTTAATTTTAATGTTAAACCTTAATCACATTAATAGCAAAGCAGTTTGGCTCACGATAATAATTCACGGCAAGATGTAATAAATATTTCAACTCAATTTCAATTCCAACCTTAATATATATTTGGCCTTTGCATTTTAAGTGAAATTAGAGCCTTATTGATGCTAGAATTTAAATTAATCACGGCAAGTAAAAAAATAACGTATCAACTATAATTGCACGCAATGCACTTTAAATACAATTCCCGCTACACGCTACACATTACCCGCAATGCCCACACGCATTACAATTACATGCACATTTCAATTAAAAATGGAGCAGAACACAAACGAAAACGCACTGGCCGCATACTATACAATTTTTGATCGCGTCTATAATCTAACTCACAAAAAAATTTGGCCGGTAAAAATGTAACAACTGATCATTTATTTGGCAGATATAATTGATGGTTATATTTAATGGACAAGTAGGTATTCAAAGCGATTATAGTTAATGCGACCGTGCAAAATCGATGGAATTATATATTGAAAACCATTTACTTGTAGCAGATGATGGCAATGTTTCGATTAATATAAAGTTACATAGAATTCAATGGATCATTAACACATGAGTTTAGACAAACCTATTGACAACGTGGAGAAGCTAGAAGTAGTGACGACAGCAGAAACACTTTCGACTGTCTGGAAAATACACACAAAAAATAATCGTAACGATAAAGCTAGCGGCAAGCAATGTTACTCTAACAATGTTACTTATCTACCATATAGCCAGTAAGTTTTAAAGGTGTCTTTATTATCCAAATATTATGAAAAAATTTGCCGTTATGATAAATTTTGGAGGATTTAGAAGTTTTTTCACTAAGCTCAATAAAAGTCGCACGAACTTGAGTGGCTGATAAAATTTTTAAAAACTTGTGCCAAATTTGAATAGAAAAGGAACAAAGCTTGAACAGAAATGATAACAAATATGAAAAAATATATAATCAAAATTGAATAGTACCGTAGTTATAGTAATTTTACTAGATATAGAAACAAATTTAAAAATACATTTTGAAAATTTTAAACAGAAATGTTGCAAAACTGGAACAGATAGCGAACAGAATTTTTACAGAAGAAGAATCAAGTTTGAACAGAAATGGTACCAAAATTTAACAGAAATGGCCTAACTCACCGCCAACGGAGGCTCTGCAGCAGCGCTAGCGGAAGCAGTCACGCGTTTGTTTAATAGCTCAGATTTTGAAGCCTCGGCATCGCTGAAAAAAGCAACGCCATTAATGAAAACTTAAAAAAGTTTAATTACTTCAACTGAGCTTGATGTGCCCACTCTATTGAGTGTAGGATGTAATTTTCAATATACTGTATATGTCTGCTGCAAACTTAAATATGTACTAATTCATGCTTCAATAATAATATAACCGAAACATTAAAAAAATTAAACATTATGAATATCGATCTTAAATATTTTTATCCTTGAATCTGATTTACCTGGAAAAAGCACTGCCATCCGACAAGTTGGACAAGCTTGACTTATGCGACCCCAAGTCCAAGTCGCTGCTGCTTCCTTCACTGCGGTTACAATTATTATGAGTTTTTCTGGTGCCGAGGGATGAGCGATCTGCTGTTGACGAGGGAACGCTTGACGAGCTTGACTTGATCGTTATTTTGCTCGACGAAAAAGGCAAAACTTGTGTAGTATTTGACGACTGGTCAAGTATAGTAGCTGTATTAGGAGAAATTGTTCTATTTCTTGACAACTGAACAGGGATATTCGAGCCCTTGGCTATTAAAGGGACTGTCGAGTTTGACGTAACTGATATTGAAGTTTGGAGTGACGATTCTTCAGCTGGTTTGGCTGCATCAATCGACGTTTTAAACGCATTTATTGCTGTAGAAGATGCACGTGAAATTGATGTTGACGTTACATTTGGATGATGAGAGCTGCTGAGGTCATGTTCCTCTTGCT
Source organism: Hyalella azteca (assembly GCF_000764305.2). Lineage (NCBI taxonomy): Eukaryota > Metazoa > Arthropoda > Malacostraca > Amphipoda > Hyalellidae > Hyalella > Hyalella azteca. The sequence goes on from NW_025937086.1 coordinate 23,865, forward strand.
CCTCTTCAGAGGCCGTAGGAAAAGTCTCTAAACCTACACGGATTTCACCATGCAAACATGATTCATTCTCGCTATTTTTCACACTTGTGTGCTCCAAACGATGGTTACAAGACTCCGTTGAAGTGTGGGAGTTTATACAAAGAGTTTTTTGAGGTGTTTCTATTGTAGAAAGATCATTTCTTTTGGACAGTAAATGATTTGGTCCAGATACACTCATTGTGATTGATGAATCTGGATTGGATTTCGTTGCTCTGCAGCCTAAATCTACTCCGGACATTGACTGAGACGAATCCCGAGTAACACCGACTGAAGGTAAGCCACGATTATCTAATAATATATCTACAGACGGATAAAATGTTTCTAAATTACGTTGAAGAGATCGATCCGATGAATAGTAAACATCGTCAGTAGTAGGTAGAATCTGAGCAGAATAACCATCCCGTGCCTTTGGTATTGAACTAAAAGGCTGAGAGGAATAAGGAGGCGCTGGGCAATATGCGTTGAGCAGTTCTTCTAGAACGTCGTTGTAACAGCCCCCACCTCTCTCTGAATCCTGGCTTATGGACTTAACGTAAGATCGCGACATGGGATCAGTGGATGTATCAACGCCACAGGTATTATTTACAGTGGCACAAATTTGAGAAGATTCCAGCAGTTTGGGAGGATATGACAAGGCTGAGGTTGGGACTGAATAAAGGCAAACGCGTTCGTTGGAAATCATTCGGTCGTTAGAAGCACGATTTGTGCCAGAATCGTCTTCGCATGTGGGCTTCACAGAACTACGTTCGGACCAAGGTTGGCCAAGAAATGCAGTTTTATTAAAATGTTGTTTTTCTACAGTGGTACTGCGGTCACGCGGACCATGGCTAGTATCTTCGCCATGAATCACATTTAAAATATCAGGCCTCACAGATGCACGGGAATTACTAGAACTCGTTAAAAATGAATTCTCTGCACAATTCACATTCATGTCTTCATTATGGAGTTCTGACAAGCGGCTGTCACATTTGGCTCCACTTGAATTGCCGCGCTGATTATCGTTTGTAAGACCAAACGTTGTACAGTAATTCAATTGATTAGGAGACTTTCTTGATAGTGAAGAGGTGGAGGAGATGTCGGATAAATTCGTACAAGATGTTTGTTTGGATTCCGGAGATAGATCATCGCAAGTTTGGATTGGCGATTCGTCCATCTCTTGTCTAGGGTGCGAACAATTAAAGAGTTTGCTACCTGACTTTAAAGTTGATGAATGGTCATCGACAGGTAAATTTGATACTACGTGATCCAAAGAGTTTTTACAACCTGCGACTTCTAGTACAGCAGGTGACTCAAGATTTTGTATACAATTTTCACTACTCTGAATACTTGCAGAACTTACAGCCACACGCTCATGTTTAGGAAATATACTTAAGTTTACTTGAGATTCACCAGAGTTTTCACACCTAAACACAGGGGCACAAAGGATTTTTTCCAAATCCACACATTTAATCGCGCTTTGCTTCGAATTAAAATTACAGTCGGCATCTTTATCAGCCTTTCCATCACATTTGCCATCTTTATCAACCTTTCTATCATAGTTGCCATCTTTATCAACCTTTCCATCACAGTTGCCATCTTTATCAACCTTTCCATCACAGTTGCCATCTCCACTTGGACTTTTCTTTTGGTTGTCCACTTCACCCACATCTTTTCTGATGCTAGTAACATCAGCAGCAGACTCATTGCTCCTAGTGACACCAGCATCAGACTCAGCGGCAAACTTGGTGGTGCAAGTAACACTGAAATTAGATTCTGCAGCAGTCTTCACTCTGCTACTGACACCAGCAGCAAACTCTCTGCTGCTAGCAACACCAGGAGCAGATTTAGTACTACTAGTGACACCAGCAGCAGACTCATTGCTACTAGTAACACCAGCAACAGACTCAGTGCAACTAACGACACCACTAGTTTCCTCGAGCAGCGCAGCAGCATCCAGCGCAACGTCCAGGCCGGCGGGGTGCGAGAAGGCGTCGTCGCTGCAGGCCATGAGCTGGTCGATGGTGTCGGCGTAGGGGGTCGCCGAGCCCCCCGACAGCGCGGGGCTGTTCAGGCACGTCGTGGGGGCGGACTGCACCCACAAGGGGGACTCGTGTCGGTCTAAACTGTCCTGAGACTTAGTGGAGCCTGGTCGGAAGTTGACATGCATTAATAAATACAGTCACTGATTAATACATAGAAACTAATTCAGTTTTTTCACTCAATAGAATAGACCAACGTAAATGTACCACTTGAAGGAATGATTAATTTACTAACGTAGAAAGGAATAATTCTCATAACTTATTTCTCCATCATATTTATTATCCCAGAAAACAAGATATACACGCTACTTTGAACCAGTGGTTATCAAACTTGTTCAGCCTGGCGCCCCCATTGGCTCCCCTGTGAATCTCTAGCACTTTAACCGCATCTCCGAGAATCGCCATTATGCCCCGTCTGCATCTCGTTCAAACTACGATTGCTTCAGTCACCATTGAGCCAGGAAGACGAGAGGTTGTGTGTCGCTCTATGAACGTAAGTACAAATATTTGGTGTTATAAAATTCGTGGGACATATGTGGTACATGATGTGGACAGTAAAAGCTGTGTTCATTTTGTGCATCGTGCGCTACATGGGGTCACGATCCCCGTGCACCAATAGAGGTGCACGATGTGGAGAGTAATTAAAGAAGAGGAAGAGATGTCTGTCTTGCTACAGCCAAATTGCCAATGCGGAAGGAACTAAAGTAGCCCGTTCAAAAACTTGCAAGATAAACACTTATTGCGACACTTGCGAAAATAAACCATATCTGTGCGTATCATGCTTCAATCTGAAGCATTCCATTTCGTCATAGAGCGCCTAAGGACTCAAGTTCAACGAAGAATGATTAATAATGTTTACTCGCTACACGCAAAATATATGCTTAGTATACATTATCGTCATCATTATCCTTTACTTATAACACCTAAAATGTGATTGAGGAGGTTAATATTGAAGTTTAATCAATTATTATAAATTTAAGGGTGTGCACCATATGTGGGTCACGATGCAGGTTGAGACAGACACGCGTGACCCACATATGGGTCACGATGCGGTTAAAGTGCTAGCGCACCCTCCCCGACAGACACATATAAAAACAAACTCCTCTTTCTTGATATTTAGTACGCTGCAGTTTTTAAGAGATAGGTTAAATAGAAACGTGTATTTCACAAATAGAACCCTACTTAGTAAACCACACAGTTTACAGTTTTGACCGTTTCAGCACTAGAAATTCATGACGGCTCGGACAAATTTACGACCGGACTCGTGGCCGGTCTCGCAGCCGGTCTCACGGCCTATCTCCAAATTCAGTGACCAAGGAATATCTCCCAAACTAATTAACGCAGCTCGATAAAACTTTGAACACGTATTCACTAGGACCTAACGGTGATGTTTAGCCCGTGAAAAATTTTTAAATTTCACCTTCATTCGGGAGTTCTATGACGATATGGGCAGAAATTCGCAGTGATCAAAATATTTGTTCCAAACTACTGAACAGATTCGAACGAAATTTTTAATTCCTAACTACCAAACGGTGATTTTTCTCTCGTGGAAATTTATTCGAGTCTGAGTCATGTTCTGCATGTGTTGTGTACAAATCGTCAAACAAACTTACGAACTTCAGACTTCGACTTCGCGGACTGCCGCCCCCCTACAGCCCCTTTTTTTCCTCACCGCCCCCCAAATCTTTCCACCGCCTCCAGGGGGAGATATCGCCTACTTTGGGAAACACTGCTTTAAACCATACCTACCTAATTCTCGTACTATCAAATGCTTCAAAACTCAGAAGAAGCAAGGCTACCTCAAGATCATTTAACTAACATGTGCCTAGAGCAGTCTTCCTTCATCACTAATATCTGTCGCCAAATATTACTATGTCAAATTAGACGTAAGTTTACCAGCATCAGTAGAAGAGTGACACCTGGCTGGGTTGATGGACGGGTCCTCGTCAAAAGATACGAGCTGGGATGGCGCCTTCTTCTTTCTGCGCTTCAGTTCACGCCTTTGCACAACAGCAGACAACCCTGTAAAGTGCCATATTTATTTACTGATTTACGTTTTTATAACATAGACATACCTAATTTTAATAACCTCGTTCTTAGCTCATAGGAAACATCTCAACATACACCGTTGGGGAATACTTGTTTTCATTCAATAAAAGATATTATCATATTAGGTTTTTTACCATTGATAAATAAATAAAACCAGAAAAGAATAAGGATGCAAGTCACAGATGTACAATTGAGATGTGCAATAGTGACTGGTAGGTAGTGAAAATGCCGATTGTGTGTAAATTCGTCACATTTGAAAATATCACAAAATGCCGCACAACTAATCAGTTCAGTCGTACAGAGAAACAAGTTTAGCACTGAATCCCAAAGAACAATGAAACCAGAATAAAAACCCCATAAAAGGTTTTATAGGACTTATAAGTATATTTTATAGAATTCTAAACAGACGTTGAAGGTGTACTCCTAAACGTCCTATATTCTTTCAAGTTCTTGAAAAACCCATAATTTTTAATATTACCATCATGAATTAAGGGCAGAGTTCAGTCATATGATGTGAAATAATGAAATATTACCTTTATCCTGGCTTTTACTCCTAGGCAAGGCAGCAACGAGGTGAACGGAGCGACCAGAGTGGAGCGACAAATCTGCGGACGACCGAGACGAGCGATGTTCAGAGCATCCCGTGTCCTTACAAATGTTGGCCTTGTCTATGATAAGCGCGAAGAATATCTTGCCAAGACCTGCAATAACAGAAATAGAAAAGGTAATGTGATCACGAAAATTTCAGGGTATATATTATTCGTCGATTGTTAAATGCAGTCATGAAGGAAGGAAAATTGTTGATTGGAAAATTAAATGCAATTAAGAACGCAAAAGTTCTTGTATGGGTGCCCGAGAATTGAGTTTAGTACATAATTTAGACAACCAAGAAGTCTTAGGAAGAAATTCATGCTAATTGTTTAGTAGCAAACATAAGATAAAATGAAAAAATCAAATGTTGCAGATTCAGCAAACAACACCCGGCACTCATTTTCAATGCTTTGAAGGCAGTCAGTGGATCGATGATACATGAATTATTTAAATTATTCAAAGACTTATAAGCATACATATAAATAAATATAGTATATACCAAAAAAATTCTAATTTCTCAAGCCCTTCAAGCAGTCTCATAATTAGAACTAATACAAGGAAACTATCTACGAATAGAGCTTTAATAAAAATTAATGCTTATTAATTAATTTTATGCATGAATACAAACAAAAAATTAGACCTAGTGCAAGTTGAGGCAGCTCAAAATATCTGCTTAATAAAAAAATAATAATTAATTTACATAGTGAATACAAGCAAAAAATCCAACTTAGAACAACTTGAGGCTGTTCATAAGTTCTACCTAATAGCTCTGGTAATTTTAATTTATGAATAAAAAGAAGAAACCATACCTTGCGCAAGTTGATGCGGTTTAAATTTTCTACCAAATAGCTCTGGTAATTTTAATTTATGAATAATAAGAAGCCATACCTTGCGCTAGTTGCGGCAGTTCAGCCACCTTGGACGAGTCTCTGAGGAACGCCCAGGGCTCGTAGTGCTTCTCCAAGGAGAGTGTATTGCTCAGCAGGATCTGGCAACAACCACACGAGTTGTGACCACGAAATAAATGACACAAAAAAACTTCAAATAAATATTTTTTCTTTTCAATTTTGAGTAAAATCTTTCAGCAATGACACCAAAAAAGTATCCAATCTTTGTATTTCTTTTAAATCGAGTAAAAGCTTTCAGTTTACAATTATGAAAAATGTAATTAAAGTTTTTCCAATTTCAACTGACCGGATTTATAAATTAACAGATTTTTCACAAAATTTAGCTCAAGACATTTCATGGAAGAAACTTTGATAATAATTTTGTAACATGAATAAAGCAAGCAAGTCTCATTACATAGTACACAGAAATTAATAATCGAAGGGACAAAAGAAAACCCTAAAAACAAAAACTACAACTTCTAGTTTAACACAAATGAAAAAAACGTCATCAAATCAGGCTAAGTATTAGTTCAACATGTCAAGGTAGTGAAGTGATGAGAATCAAAATTGGTTTCTGAAGTATTTGTTTCTTTATGCTACGGCTCTCACTCTGAGGTATCGTTCCATTGAGTGTTCATTGAGAGCACTTCTGATCCAAGCTCGCAGTCTGCCCGTGGCGCAGGCTACATGGCGGAGCCGCAAGAAGCGTGATGCCTCGTGAGCAGTCAGCTGTGATGAGATGAAAGTCCATGCCACAGCTGTAACGGACAAATACTGATGATGAACAGTTTTACTCTATGAACAAAAATCGGATCAAATTTGTAAAATTTGAACTATACCGACATAAAAATGACTTTTTTATATAGATATAAATTTATGGCCTATATAGTAATTTGTGTAGTGAAGCAATTGCATAAAATTTTATACTATTTATATTGGAGCTATATTCACAATTCCTTAAAAAAGAGAGTCTTTGCAGTACTGACAGTGTAAACTGTTTCTTATACAGACAAAGGAGCAAAAGATTCATTTATTTATTAGAATTATAACAGAAGATCACCATGAGGCAATAAGGAGGCACTGCTGTCAGAACTGCTGCCAAAACTCAACTGAAGGCCAGAAGAAACGTACTCAGTCACCTGTCTGCAAAGAAGAGAAAATATTCATAACTTGAAATTTAAAAAAAAACATGTCACACTTTCAATATTTCTGTTGAATTTATCACAATGCCAAGTTTAAGGTAGTATTTAAATACAGTAGTGAATATATAAACATGATGTTTAATTTACATGAAGATTATTCATTCAGTTGTAGATGTTCAATTGCACAGTGAAAATTTAACCTTTTAAAAGCCAGTAAATAATGTTTTCAGAAAAAGCAGCTGAATGTTTATTGGTTACTAGCTCCAAGTTATGTATTCTAGAGCAGATATACATTATTGTTTGCTTGCATTGTACTCATCATTGCTAAATCATCATAATCTTTTACATAGTCTCCAGGTGTCTTTTTTGAAAATTTCACTTACTTTTCAAAAGCTATTTTTTAATATTGAAATTGTTTTCTGAGAACTGAGAATCTGGACATAGACTACAATTTGAAAATTTATTGCAAAAACTATCCACCAAAATGTCTTTCTAAAACAAGCAAAATCTTTCAATGTACCTACTTAGCATCACTAACCTATCTATATTTTCACAGTTGAAAAAGAATGGAATCTATAGTTAGAATAGCAGCACGTAATAGAAATTGCTAATAATAGTTACAATAAAGGTATTTGTAGTTTAATTTTACTTCAATTGCAATATAGTTAATTTTCATAGCATATATTGTAATTATAATACAATGATTACATTTACAATCATTGCATATTTGGATTGAGTCAATTGGGCAATGGTCATCAAAATCTACTCTAGGAACATTCATTTGGTCTTTCATTTGTCACTAAAGATATACGGTACCTAACTCATATAAGACAGTAAGACTCATTTGTTTTCTGCAAGAAGGCAATAAAGTATGCTCACCTTATAGCACTAACTGAAGAGTCAGAAGGACCGGTTGAATTAGAGAGCTTGATGCCATGGCAGAGAAACTGCTCAACGGAGGAGCACACGCTGCATACTCTTGGGTCTGCTTCAGTAGCTAGTTCTTGTTTACTACCATACTTGGCCTGGAAAAAATGCAAATCAATAACAGGAAAAGAGATAAAAGCTGGTGAATTAATGTTAACCCATTAATGCCGAGCGGTTCCATTTGGAACCAGCGGAAAAAAATAGATACATAATAAAATTGTATGGTCAAATCAATATACTAGTGTATGCGTAGGTTTGATACACATCTTGTACGTGTTCTGGCAATGTTTGGTTCTGCTGCGCCGACTACTCTCTGCTCAGTTAACATTAAAAGATTATAAGTACCGGGTGTCAGACAGAAGGGCTTGACATCATTGCAGAGAAAGGTAAGTAGTTTGTTCTAAGAATATATTATTTATAAGTTAGATGCAGAATTTTATCGATAAAGAGAGTGCTTTTAGTTCTGTATATGGTATTACGTGATATAATGTTTCTAAAGTCATTTGGATTATGAAATATTTTGTCTGGTTCCAAATGTAACCGCTCGGCAGTAGTGTAAGCATTCTGGTCATATCATTTTCCCAGTAGATTACTTTGTGATATAGTTACGCATTGTATTTCAAAAACTTGTTTGTATTTAGAAATTATTTATTTAGATCTTAGATCTACACTTTTTCTGTTATTTATTAGTGAACTATTATCTTAAGAGCTGTTAGGAGTATATATATCCCAAAAATTGATATATTTGGAAGTAGGTACGTAGAACACTATACAATTTTTCATCCAAGTCACTTTTTTCTAGTTGTATTTTTGGCAGATCATCACATGAAATAATTGAGATTTCGAGAGAAGAATAACACAAAGATCAAATATTTGCTACTGAACCTTTCACGGAAGCAGCAACAAACGAAACATACTGAGATTCAGATAACTCAGATGACGCAGCCACTAGCAATTATGCTCGCCTGTCGAGAATAGTCATTGCAGCAACAGTAATCACCAAATGTGAAAACAATGACTATCGACAGAGAAGTAAGTCAACTGTGGCCGACATGGCAACATTATACTACGACATATACGTGGCTAGCCCGTGAGATTTAGTTATAAACTTTAAACTTTGGGCAGCAGATAAATCAGATGATAGTTTTCTGATATTGAAGCCAATCGGCAGATCTAATAGAAAAAGAAACTTATTCATGGGCTGGAATATGGGTTGGTCCCATAAAAATGATACAATTGGTCCCAAGCCAACTTATTATACCTATGTGATATCTATTCTGGTTTCATTTAGCTTCTCAAAAAACTTTTGAAAAAAAGAATGGCTATTGCAATAAATTTTGAGAAATATCTGTTAGGAAATGTGATAATGCAGGAGACCCTAAATAAAACAATCAGGGTCTATAGTGCACCCTTCTACTTCGATCCTTGATGAAGTGCAATACAACAATCAACAACATCGGCCAGTAAAGTGTCGTCAGAAGCACTGCAAATGCAGTGCTTCGTAAACAATGTTGACAACGCACCCACAAACATACGTAAAATGGGCAACCTTCCTATTCATTTTGAATGAATGGAAGCATTCTATGCTAAAAATTGAATTGTATTCTGCCATGATTGGTTTATCATCAGTATTGTCCATTATGAATACGTATACTATTACGTATTAACGATTATGAACAACCTTGCTTGATTTACTATCAGAAAAAGTGTTGTTTGAAGAAATGTTATGTTAATGCCAAGCGGTTCCATATGGAACCAAGCTATAATTTTTCACATACAATGAAAAATAAATATATGAACATATTTTTTGCTTATTACCATCACAAATGATAATATTCTCACAAGGAACCAAAAAAAAATTCAGAAAATAATTCTCGTCATTAATGGGTTAAGTAGCAGCAGAATTGTGGCTGCCACAAAATAATATGAAGAGTGTAGGTTATATATTTCACTAATTTAAGTGTATGTGTTATAATGAGTATATATTTAAGTGAGTATATATATCATAGTGTACCTTATTTAATAATTAAGTGTATGATTGCATCATTGCATGAACATAGGTAAATTTATGCTAAATGTACTTCCTTCCTAAGTTCCTTTCATATGTTATTTTCCATTTTTTTGAAAGCCTGAAAAGTTGAAAACTAAGTCTGTTACAGTGTTTCCTATTATTCTGGAATCCTGGGCAAAATTGTAAGCAAAATGAAAAAGTGAAATAGATTATTCCAATTTCCAGTTTCACAAGTTAGTATTTTGGAAACTGAAAGTTTCATGCATAGCTAATTGTACAGCCAGTACAGGATTTGATAATTAAGAAGTTTCAGGCAATCCAATCCAACATGATATAAGAACATGCTTATTACCATGATTACACCAAGTCACAGTTGTTAATACAAATATTAATAAAAATCTCTAGAAAATAAATTAATAATCAATCACTTTATATTTAATTTACCTGGCAAGCTTTCACCGATCCCAAGAATTCTTTTAAAAGAAGATCTTTTTGAGATGAAAAATCCATTCCCTTAGTAGCATTTGCACAGAAACGATTACAAGTATTAAAAAAAATGTTGCATAAAGGCCTGTAAATTTAGTATGTTATTCATTCTTCTTTTCGGTCAGCTGTTAGGTTACTAGGTACGTTGTTGTTGTGGCAGGCTTGACGTTGAAGAAGTGGTCAGCTGTTACTTGTAAGAAAACAGCGGATAACCTCCTACGTAGTAACGTAAACATTGGGCAATCCGCATTTATTTTCTCGAAAGAGAAAGTAGCGTACAACTTTACTGTATGGTTTTCAAATGATTTTGTTATACAATTTATTCCATGATAAAATCCAGAAAGAATGAAAGAAAGCAATAAAATTTGAATTTATTGCTCAATATTTAGCCATAGAATAATGAACATTAGGCGGAGAGACCTGTAGCTCACAGTCCCAAGAAAATCTCTTAGGACTAACGGTCTACGAACCGCCTTAGCGGTCATGCTCGCGGTAGCCCGTCTTACAGGTGGAGTGACTGGAGTCAGTTCCTTGGTATCGGTGACGGAGTGTTCACGCTGCCAAAAACTCTAGCCGGTGTGCTTAAGTTTCCCGCCTGAATAATTCGTATCTTAATAATTTACTTTGAAAAATATATTCTAGAAGTTTTTCTAGGCATTCTGTCGATCAATTTGATTCCATTGTGTCTGTTACCGATAGTATGTTAATTAAAGGTCATGCACCGCGTTCGATCATGTGTATAGAGACGCTTGTACAAAGAAATGTGAATGGAAAGCTGATGGTAAAACTAAAGCCAATAGAAATGCAATAATTATCAAACCACGATTTTTCTTGTAAACTTTGAAAATTATGTTTAGAGAAAAATTTGCAGAGGTATATGAGAACACGAACATAAAAAGCACTACTTTTACTAACGTAACGGAAGTCGTAGAAGCTGAAGTTGATGCTGTTGAACGTTGTTAATGTTGTGGATGAATTACAAAAAAATGCAATTAATTCACTTAGGTCAACAAAAAGTAATACGAAATTTTTCGTAATAAAATACTTTTCTATCAGTCGTGATAGATTGTATTTAAAAATTTTACAAGACGCTGGCAGGAAGAGTTTACATATTATTGACGTTCAATAAATCAATGTCACTTGAATGAGTTTTTGTCTTCCATTAATTGAACAAAGGCTGCCCCACTTACCATCTCAAATGCAATCGTAATTTGTTGCCACGATCCAATCCCGCGTCAGACACTCGTTTATACTGACGAGAACGATAATCCATATACTTTTCTTATCGTAGTTTTCAGTAGCAAGGATATGATAGTAATACAGTTCTACGATCATCTTTCACTATAGCGACATCATCACTAACAGTACTTTCAATCCTTCATCACAGACGATAAAAATATTTATTTTGAAGAAGCTACTACGAGTACAACCCGTTATCTATGCTATCTCCACCGTAAAAAAGATAATGCGTGCTCTACTCTGAATACCAAAAGAGAAACGGGGGTTGAACAAAATAAGGGAAACATGTGACATTTTGATATCGTACTTTTTGGACATGTTATAAGCATTGAAACCGCAACATATTTTTATTATTACATCACTTCTTTTTAACTTCACTTCTTGTTTGCCTGATGCAAATCTTATACGTAATCGATATTTAACACACTTGTGTAAAGTTGGAGGCAATGCATGATTCAATTGACAGAATAAATAATTTTACAAAATTTAATTTGTTTAATTTTAAAAATAAAATGTAAAATTATTTTTTTTCAATATTTGATAATAAAATTTGAAATTCATTGTACATGTGTAATATCGGAGACACTGGATTCTTTAGAAGTGTGTCTTTGAAAAGTAATTTTTAAACGCAAATTTTTACAACACTTCTCTTTAACTTCACTTCTTGTTGTTTGTTTGTTTGTTTGTTTGATTGTCTGCCACAAATCTTATAATCGATATTTAATACACGTCTATCCTGCCCAATCGATCTGAAATTTTGCACACTTGCGTAAAGTTGGTGACAATGCATGAATCAATTGACAGAATAAATAATTTTGAAAATTAAAAAAAAAATTTAATATTAAAAAAATTGACAAAATAATTTTGTCAGCCGCAAATCTTATAAATGATATTTGACACACTTCTACCTGTCCAATCTATCTGAAATTTTGCACACTTGCGTAAAGTCGGAGGCAATGCATGAATCAATTGAGAGAATAAATAATTTTGAAAAAACTTTATACATTAAAAATTTTTGAAAAATTATTTTTTTTTAATTTTCGAAAATGAAATGAGAAATTCATTGTACATCTTTAATATTGGAGACACTGGATTCTTTAGAAGTGTTGTCTTTAAAAAGTACTTTTTAAACGTATATTATTTTATTATTACAACACATCTCTTTAACTTCACTTCTTGTTTGACTGCCACAAATCTTATAATCGGTATTTAACACACTTCTACCTGTCCAATCGATCTGAAATTCTGCACACTTGGGTAAAGTCGGAGACAATGCATGAATCGAATAACAGAATAAATAATTTTGAATATTTAATTTGTTTAAAATTAAAAAAAAAATAATTTTTTTAATGTACGAAAATAAATTAGAAATTCATTGTACATATGTAACATCAGAGGCATTGGATTCTTTAGCTGTGTTGTCTTTAAAAAGTAATTTTTAAACACATGTTATTTTGTTTATTGTTGCTGATAATTAATATTTGATCCGTGCACAGATATTTTTAGTAAATTTTTGTGTCTTAATACTACCTATAAATGGCAAACCTCTCTGACTTTCATCGAGGCCAAATTGTTGGTGGCCCTTTGGCAGGTGCTAGTGTGACAGAAATTTGTCAAATGATTGACAATTCAAGAGGTACTGCCTAAAAAGTAATGACTGCTTTTGAACTTTTGAAATAGAAGGAGAAACGTCCTTAGCAAAGCACAGGTATGGCCGAAAGTCGAAGTTGTCTGAGAGAGACCGTCGGCACCTAAATAGAATTGTGAGGGACAATCGAAAGACCACGGCTGTTAAAATTACTGCAAACCTCAATAGACACCTACAGAACCCAGTTACTATAAAGTCTATCCGCGGAGAGCTGCAAAGACCTTGGTTCTATGGAAGAGCTACAATTATAAAAGCTCTGGTTTCATATACAAATCCTTTAAAGCGTTTAGAGTGGTGCAAAAAACCTCCAAAATTGGTCCCTCGACCAGTGAAAAATATGATTTTCTCTGACGAATCATTGTTTATTTGATTTTCAACCGCTGGCCGAGTTTAAGCTTGAAGACAAGCCGAAAGAGTCATTTAATCCCGACTGCCTCCTCCCAACCGTAAAACATGATCTGGACTGCTATTTCTTGGAAATCTGGCGGACCAATGATTTCTCTTCATGGTAGAATCAACAGCCGTGACTATTTAGGAATTTTGGAGGACCAAGTTCATCCAATGGTTCAAGCGCTGTTTCGCTGTTTCCGGGAGGGAACACCTGCTTTCAAGATGATAATGCCCCAATCTCTACAGTTGAAATTGTAAAAAATATAACTCAGTACTCACTGCAGTGAGTGACAGAGAGCGCATTTTCATGTCGACGAACATGTGAAGTCACGGACGGACAGACAGACAGACGGACGGACATGGCGAGCACAATAGTGCATTTTTTTCATAAATGAGAAAATGCGCTAAAAATGGCATGAGGGACATTCTAATGAAGTTGAGCTTCTCATTTGGCCACCACAATCACCAGACCTGAATATTATCCAGCATTTATATTCGATTTTCGCGATGCAAGTCAGAAGTCGATTCCTACTGCCATCGTCTCTGAAAGAGCTGGAGGGAGTTTTAACTGAAGAATGGGTTAATACTCTTTTGGATACAATTCGCAATGTGTATGAATCAATACCTCGGAGAATTGAGGCTGTAATTGCCGCAAAAAGTGGCTCTATACCATCTAAAATGTATTTTGTGGATTTCTCAGGTATTTCCCTTATTTTGTCTAACCCCTGTATCATTTCTCAAATTATCATCGAAATTTATTTTCGTGATTTCTAAACTTAGTTTCTGGAGGTCACAAATTTTCCCTGACCATTTTATATATAAACAGTATTCGTTTCTCCATTAAAGCTTTGAATTCTCTTTTCTTCCATAATAGTGATTGTCAACTTGTCGCGTCACTTATAAACGTGTTCAAAAGATAATTCGCAGTAAATCTGATTTGTGCAGACATTTTCATTGCACATCGAGACTATTCTATTTAGCATTTAGCATTTCTTTCTAGTTGTCACTCTCTAGTTGTCTCTAGTCGACCGTGTTATGTAGTATATAATAGAATGAGCCGTGTTGCAATACATTATAAGGAGCATTGTATTGAAAACAAAGATTTATTTTCACGAATGATCTTTTACTTGTAACGATGTATGCTTCGATGATAGTGACGTGGGTGATGATGTTCATAGTGAACATGTTATATTGGACCCTGATGCTGATGATACCATCAGCTGTGTGTGTTGTCATCATCGCTTACTACTTCAACAGGAAGGTGAGACTTGTTACTGTTATCAGTAAGGCATCATCGCTTACTACTTCAACAGGAAGGTGAGACTTGTTACTGTTATCAGTAAGGCATCGTCGCTTACTACTTCAACAGGAAGGTGAGACTTGTTACTGTTATCAGTAAGGCATCATCGCTTACTACTTCAACAGGAAGGTGAGATAAGTTATCAGTGTTGTGAGAGAATGTTTCCTTCTACTTCACCCAACTATAATTCATCAATTTGTCCGCTAGCTATTGCTGTTCTCAGTTCAATGTTTTTTATTGTAAATAATCTGAATAACTCAAATTAGAGTCCATAGGTCGGACGATAATTACCGAACATAATAACTGATCGAAATGTTGCGTTGTGCTTGTTCAGTTAAGTAAGGGCAATAAAAATATTTATTAATTCCACACGTGGCTTTGATATTGTCAGTTTGTTTGACTTCATAAATCGTTCGGAAAAATATAAATCCGTGGCAAAGCTCACGTGTCTTCCGATTCAACAGGAAATGTCTCTTAAAATAATTTTCCGTACTCTATTTTTCAGAGCAAGGCGCACGTGTATTTATTCGGAGACGATTCGTTAATTGGTTATTGGTTTTTCCGTGAATTTCATCACGCGAAAAAAAAATAAAGAATTTTTATTGGTGTGAAACACGAAACAATGCATATGTTTCATTTATTAGTTATTACTTATCTTTGATATGAATCACAATGAAATACTGTAAATCCTTCATTATTCCTTGTTTATTTTAATATTAATTGTACTACAGAAGAAAATTTATTAGAAAGTAAATATTTAGTTTTTTTCAGGTGACTTACTGCAAGAACTTCACTCGTCTGGACGGTCGTACAGTTGTCATGACGGGGGCCACCAGCGGTAAGATATTTACGTTTTTTTGTCTCATTTTTACTCAAACAATTAATTATGTTAATTAGTTGTTAATTAACGATAGTTCCAACCTAACCCCAAATACCTACCAGTATCCTAAGCATGCGCATGTATTTTCTGTCTGTTCTTGTCATTTTTTCCGGTTTTTCGTTCCGATTTTCCTATTTTTTTCCATTGTTGTTATTGTAACCTCAGAATTTGGTGTAATATATAATTATTTAAATCAAAATCGCTTGCATTAACATGAAAATTTTTACTGAATACGTATTCAAATTATTTTGAATTAAAATACGAAATAAACTATGTAATTGATTATTATTTTAGGGGTGTAACCACTGAAAATGAATAAAAAATGTGCCTCTTTTCACAGACGTCGGCAAGGAAGCAGCGCGGCAATTCGTGAGCCGCGGGTGCCGTCTTGTGCTGGGCTGCCGTGACGTCATGAGGGGGGAGCGGGTGGCGGGTGAGGAGAGGGTGAACATCAATTGTTGGTATTATAACACATAAAAACGCCCATTATTGCACATAATAACACCCATTATTGCACATAATAACACCCATTATTGCACATAATAACACCCATTATTGCACATACTAACACCCATTACTGCACATAATAACACCCATTATTGCACATAATAACACCCATTATTGCACATAATCAAGCCCCCCTTACAATTTTTCTCCAATTCTTATTACGAATATGAATAGCATTCACATTTTAAGGTAACATATTCAATAATTTAAAACAAGTGGTTCAGTAAAGCTGGCATACATCGTCACAGTTTGTGAAGTATTGAATCATTTTATATAACTTAAAACGAGTCAAAAATCCTTTGATAGCGACTATTTCCTCAGCGTTTAGTTACGCCAATTTTTCACAGGGGATTCTATTCAAATTTCTTTCATTTTTAAAATTAGCATCATTAAATTTAAATAATGATCATCTTTAACATCATTTAATCGTGAGGTCGAATTTACAGTTTTTCCGTTTTTGTGGTACAGCTTTTTTCAGGTGAATTTTTTTTTTTTGTAATACCAAATCTCATCATTCCGTAACATAGTTGGTAACTTTGAGAAAATTCATTTGTGAGTTTTATAAATTTTTTTTAGAAAATTTTAAGGGGAATTTAGACTTTAGACTTTGTCTCCATATCGTGAGAGAATAATTATCGAACTCTGTGCCATGCTGGTTTGGAAATCTAGTGACTTATGAGTTATGACAAATGACTCTTAATTACAAATTAAATTCGACCCAGATTGTTTAGTTCACTTCATAACCAAAAAATTCACAATAAATTTAAATTGATTACAAATTAAATTGGTTAGTTGATTTTGCGCATTTCATAATGAAATAAATTCCTAATATATTTAAATTGTGCAAAATTTTTTCATAACTTTGCTTAGGAAATTTCGCTTTGCGCGGAATGTTTGAATTTATGTTACTATCAGTATCAGGCATGTGACGTTGAAATAACGTCGAAGAAACGTCGTTTCAAAGAAATTTACCTATAATCAACGTTCCTTCAACGTCATTTCCTGTAGATTCAATGTTAATAATTTTGACACGTAAAAAGATGCTTACGAGTGACATTTATTTGAACATATTCTCCAGATAAATGAGTGGGTCACATTGTTTAAATAGCTACTCACTTTCTGCATGTAGCACTGATACATCCTTTGCCGAGCAAAACTGGGTCATTAAGGGTAAGAAGTGCATCGCTATTTGAACAAAGTCTCTCCATTTTTCTTAGTGACTTTATTGAGTAATAAGTTTGTACAGCGTTGTTATGTTTATAGAAGAGCTACAGCGCGGAGTCGTGGGTGTGGCCAGCATCGTGGTGCTGCCCCTGGACCTCTCCTGCAGCGCCTCTGTCAGGACCTTCGCACAAAAAGTCATCACCACAGAGAAAAGGTTGTTATCATTATTATTATTATTATTGTTATTTAACGGCTTTCTGTTAATTATTATCCACGTAGAAGAATGAACTGGGAGTACGTTAGTTGAACGCCGTACTTTCAAAATTCGCTTAAGTTCAATTTGTGGCCTAAGTACACTTAGCGACCTAAGTATGCGAAGCGACCTAAGTACGCGTAGCTGCCAATTTCTCGTCTGTGATTGGTAGGTTTAGCTTGCAAACGTTATCACTGATTGGCTGATGGACTTACGAACTCGTATTTTTTCTAGTAAGGCCTCTGATCACCACGCAATCCAATCTGATAATTTGGGCTGGGGTAATTTTGTGTCAAATTTCCCCTTGCGTGCCAATATATTCAAGTTATAGTTCTACCGCTCCTGCTAATACTATTGCCTTCATAATGGAAATAGTGGTATTGTGCCCTCATACCCTCACACTCCTCACACCCTCATACCCCTCATACCTCTCATACCCTCACACCCCTCATACCCTCACACCCCTCATACCCTCACAGGCTGGACATCCTCGCGCTGTGCCACTCACAGGCCGCGCCGCGGCAGCGGACGCTGGTGGCCGGTGGCCAGGAACGGACAATGGCCGCTAACTACTACGGCCACTTCCTGCTCACTAATCTCTTATTCGGTAATTATTGAGCTTTGTAATTCATTTATTCTATAAATATTAAACTTGTTGATTTATTTTTCGGTGAGAATTGTGATTTTTAATTAATTTGTTTTCCGCCGTCATTGAGGATTTTTATTAATTTATTCGGTAACCTTTAAGCATTGTGATTCATTTACTCGGAAATCATCGAGCTTTTAATTTATTTATTACGTAAGCATTCAATTCTGTAATTCGTATATTCAGCAACCATTGAACCTTTCAATTCGTATGCATTTGTGCGAGAGTTCGCAGGAATTTTTCTCATTAGCTTGATGTTGTAAGCCTATACAAATGATGTTGTCAGCCTATATAAATGATGTTGTAAGCCTATACAAATGATGTTGTCAGCCTATATAAATGATGTTGTAAGCCTATATAAATGATGTTCTAAGACTATATAAATGATGTTGTAAGCCTATATAAATGATGTTGTCAGCCTATATAAATGATGTTGTAAGCCTATATAAATGATGTTGTCAGCCTATATAAAGGTTGAATATTCGATAGACTTTTGGTAGAAGTAAAATTCCTGCGGAGTGATTAGAACCAAAGAATCATTGATGCTTAAAAATTAATAACTGCGGACTGGAATTACAAGTTTTTGAACTCGTCAACCTCAATTGAAGTATGACAAATCATAAGTATCCGGTTATTAGCAAGTGTACCAATCGATGAAGTTTGCTTATAAATTAAGGATAGACGAAACAGGCCCAATTATCCATCAACTACAAGGTTATTCTTTATATTTTGAACGTTATCAGATGATTCGCTTTAGAACACTCGTTGTTATAGTTAGTGATGGTATATTATTTATGTGTCCAGGTCTCATAAAGCTCACGCCCAACAGTCGCGTCATCGTGATGGTGTCTCAAATCTACACTCTATTGAACACAATCAACCTGCAGGTCAGGAATGAATGTCATTGATTTGCTATATGTTTTTACATCCAATCCATTGTTCGACGAATATTATTTCCTGATTTAGAACATGGATACAAAAGTTCCATGTAGTTTCATAACCAGGGGCCATACTTTCAAAACGTGCTAATTGAACGTAATTACTTACGCTCTGTTGTCTTGTCTATAATTGGTAGATTTTGCTTGAAAGGCCGTCAATGATTGGCTGATGAACTTACGATCTCTTAACTTTTTTTTTAAAGTATAGGCCCTGTTTATTTACGTTAAAGAATATTTGTAAATAAAAAATTCCAGGCTTCCGTTTAGACCCTACGTAAGCTATGAATAAGAAATACATATTCTTAACAGCCCAAGCTAAATGAAACTTCATAAATCAATTATTTTGTTACCTCGCCTCATAGCTTAGATGTATTTTCCCTCACGACGAGATCAGTTCTCAAGTCGTCGCAATAATATTAGTGAAATAAAAGCAAAAATCAAAGAATTAAGCTTTCACCGATAATATTAGTGAAAGCTCAATTCTTTAGTAATTGGGACTTACTTGTAATAATTGGGTTAGTTTTTAGGAATTGGGCTAGTTAATTTGACTAGTTTATATTAATTGGATTAATTTACGTTAATTGGACTAGTTAATTGGACTAATTTATATTAATTGTCCTAGTTTATTGGACTAGTTAATTTGAATGGCTTATAGTAATTGTCTAGTTTCTATTAATTTGACTAGTTTGTAGTAATTGGACGAGTTAACTGGACTACTTTGTAGTAATTGGATTATATTTTGAAGTTTTCGCACAGTTATATCAAGTTACTATTGATATTTTCTTCTCTGCTTTTTATTGCAACTTCTTGACTGTTTCAACGTAAAGAAAATATTTCACAATTCTTTCCAGACTTTTCACAACGGAATTTGGAAATTTTGTTCATCGTATCTCAATGTTTATCTTGTTGAAGGATTTAGATTTCATCGAAGAGACATACACTCCGATGCGAGCAGCAGCGCTCTCGCACGTCTGTCTGGTGCTCTTCACTCGTCACTTCTCGCTGCTCGCCGCCCGACACGGTTTGATGCTATACAGTTCTTAAATTATAGAATTATTTTTACTTATTATAATTATATCGGATGCTGTAGGATTGTTGTTTATATATTTTTTTTACATTTTTATCGTCACTTCTCGCTGCTCGCCGCCCGACACGGTCAGATGCTATACAGTTCTTCATTTGTATAATTATTTGTATTTATTTATTATAATTATTTCAGATGCTGTACAATTGTTGTTTATATATTGTTATTTTTCACATTTTTATCGACACTTCTCGCTGCCAGCCGCCCGTCACGGTCAGATGCCATACAGTTCGTAAATTATATAATTATTTATATTATTTGTTTCAGATAGTATAATTATTATAAGTATTTAAGATGCTGTACGATTGTTGTTTATATATTCTTATTTTTTACATTTTTATCACTACTTCTCGCTGCTCTACAGTTCTTGTCATGTAATAAATTTTTTATTTTTCATTCGAATTTTTCCTAGATTATTTGTATGGTGCTAGAAAACCAATAACATACGCAGTAAACAAATGAACTCTATACTTATAGTGAAACTTGTTCCTTAATAGGTTTCACTAGGGATCTATATAGATCTCTACTGAACTCTGTTTAAATTTCGTACATAGAATATATTACAACCACAAATACGATAAGCTTATTTAAGTTTCATGGCATAACCTCTACTTTCTTCATTAGAAATCGATTTTATATTGCCTCTCTCAAAAAAAAATGCCCGCTCTGAATGATGATGATTTGGCATCACTTGGTCTTGCTTCAGCTAAACGTCCACCTAGGCTACAATTTTTTATTATAATTAATTAATTAATATAAAATTTTTATTATAATTCTCTATTTATTCTCAAAAATATCCAACCAAACCGTCATTCCGATAAGCAGGCGTTGTCGTGAACTGCTTCAGTCCGGGCTTTGTGCGTACGGCGGATTACGACGCAAACACGGACTACATTACCAGCCGCTGCAAGTATTGGGCTGGCTTCATCATCGGCAGGGTAGGTAGCGCTAAAACAATATAATTTTTCTCTAATAATAATCTAGAAGATAAAATAACCTAGATACGGAATAATCAATAATCTGGATTAATCTAGAATCAGAAATAATTTATATTCCGCAATAATCTAGAATCTTTAATAATCTTGTATATGAAATAATCTAGATTTTTTAATAATCTAGAACCTGGAATAATCAAGAATCTAGTAGAATAAACTAGATTCTAGTATAAGAATAGTTTAGAATAGTCAAGATTCTAGTAGAAGAATAGTTTAGAATAGTCCAGATTCTAGTAGAAGAATAGTTTAGAATAGTCTAGATTCTAGTAAAAGAATACTTTAGAATAGTGTAGATTCTAGTAGAAGAATAGTTTAGAATAGTCTAGATTCTAGTAAAAGACTAGTTTAGAATACCTAGTCTAGATTCTAGTAGGAGAATAGTTTAGAATAGTCTAGATTCTAGTAAAAGAATAGTTTATAATAGTGCAAGATTCTGGTTCAGAATGTTGTGTACTCAATAACTGTAATTTGACAGAGCGGGTTCCAAGGCAGCCAGACGCTGCTGTTCCTGGCCACGTCAGGCGAGGCTGCGACAGGCACCGGCAACTACTTCATGGACTGCCAGGTTAATTGCATTATTTATTGTTATTATTATCACTTATTACTATATCACTCATTGTTATTATTCGTTATCATGACTCATTACTAAATCATTTAGTATTATTTCTTATTACCGTTAGTATATAGCTGATCACAATCAGTTTTTATTAACTCTGAGGAATGCCATTTTTGGCCTTTTGTGAGTCATCCTGACCCATTTGTCTCGCATAAGGGCGTATCATTACAAATAAAGAATTACGAGATATTTATTAAATTATAGTTATATCGATCATAAAATACAATTAAGTTTTAGTCCCAGAACTATTTCAATAATAGAAAAGCTTCCAGTAGAATAACATACGTATTTATTCTAGCCAACAATGGTGTTTTCAAGGCGAAAAACTCGATCGCTTTGATACTCATAATGGAAATTTCCAAGTTCATATCTTATCCGCCATTTCATTTGTTTCAGTCGCGCGAGCTGTCAAAACTCGCGACAAACGACGGTCTCGCCCAGAAGCTCTTCGAAAGAACCGAGAAAATCGTAAAGTTGGAGCAATCCGAACGCCGCTACATTTAATGAGGAGAACCTCGGAGAGGAATGATTCCAGAGCTAAGTAGCAAGGAGTATTGTAACTGAAAGAGACGATGCTACATTTAATGAGGAGAACCTCGGAGAGGAATGATTCTGGTGCTAAGTAGCAAGGTGTATTGTAACTGAAAGAGACGCTGCAACATTTAATGAGGAGAACCTGTTAGAGGAATGATTCCAGTGCTAAGTAGCAAAAAGTATTTTAACTGAAAGAGACGCCGCAACATTTAATGAGAAGAACCTCTGAGAGGTATGATTCAAGCGCTAAGCAGCAAGGGTTAATGTAACTGAAAGAGACGTCGCTATTTTTAATGAGGAGAACCTCTGTGAGGAATAATTTCAGGGCTAAGTAGCAAGGAGTATTGTAATTGAAAGATATGCTGCAACATTTATTGAGGAGAAAGTCCGCGCCCTATTTATACAAGATAAAATGCCATGTGGCAAGGTATTGAACTACTTAGCAAATAATTAGCGTTCTAATATACATGATGTAAAGGAATTGATCGAGCAAACTTATTATCATTCGAACTTAACGTGTGGCGAGGAATCGATCGCTTCATTCAAATAATCAACATTTAAATATGCCATGTGGCAAATAAATTATCGCTGTATTGAAATAATTTACGCTGAAATATACAATGTGGCGAGGAATTGATCGCTTTCACGAATAATGAAATAAATTAAATTGCTATATCTCTCCCGTCGCGGAATCTGTAACTTTCTATTTTATCCAAACTTAGTCTGTTCCGGAATATATATTTTCCAGTATTTATTTTATCTTTATCCCATCGCCCAACTTTTATGTTAATTATACATATCAATTATTCATATTGCTGTTAGTGAACAATAGTTGATGCGAATTTGCATCACTGCGTTCAAATAAAGTTATTCCTTGAAGTCCTGAAGTCATTCGATTGGCTTCATTGCGTGCAAATAATTAATTTCTCGATAATAATTAATTTCATCACAATAATTAATTTCACGATAATAATTAATTTCATCACAATAATTAATTTCACGATAATAATTAATTTCATCACAATAATTAATTTCACGATAATAATTAATTTCACCATAGTAATTAATGTCACGATAATAACTAATTTCACAATTGTAATTAATCTCATGATAATAATTAATTTCACGATAATAACTAATTTCAGAATTGTAATTAATTTCACGATAATTATTAATTTCACTATAGTTACGGTAAGTTGTGAATAATTTCTGTTCATTTCATGCTCAGTTCATTGCGTTTCATGAATGTTGTTTTTCTTATGCTTTTCAATTTTTATGTTTATAGTTTCTGCTTGTGCGCAGATTTGTTACATGGTATTTAAGATTTTTGTTTTCTAAATTGTTAAGCTGTGAGAACAATCTATTTCATCTTTCAATCATTTAATAAACTATTTAACCATAATGTGCTTTTTAACTCTAAATAAAAGTGGCATTTTAAATGAGCTGGCAATTCTCCAAAATAAATTGTGCTCAAATGAATAAATTTTTTATGATTTTCAATCCACACAATAAAGAAGCCGGACAAGCTAAGGCTTGAGCAAAGTTGACTTTTATTAGAATAAAGAAGTCACATAATGAAAAAAGTCCCATAATCTGTCAATTTTGAGTAATTTAAAAACAAAATGAGTCCAAAATTCTAAATTGTTAATTTGTTAGGCAGTTATCCGTCTGTTAGCCACGTTAGGTCACCCAACTACAGCGACGAAATTATATCTAACACTCAATATACGTATGTTCATTGTATTTTATGTATATACATAAGTTTATAGACCAAATTTTCAAAAATATTATACCTCTTTATATACAGGGTGTACCAGAATTAACTGACCCTTTTAATTTGTTAATAAATAAAAAATTAAGAACGTTATGAAGTTGAAACTTGTTTTATTTAAAAGAAGAACATTTTTATGGTAATATTGTATCATAGTTACGTCATTATCCTGTATAGCTTGCTAAATTTGTGTTTAATTATCAAGCCTTAAATTTTCATCATGATTCGCTACAGCAAAGAAGAAAGAACAACAATTATCGCTACAGTCAATAACGATGTCAATAACAGAAGTTCAACGTGATTACAGGATCCATTTCAAAACAAGGATCGTTCAGAAAACACAATTAAATCTCTTTATCGAAAATTTGCGGATATCAAAAATTTGCACTCTCGCCAGAAACACTAATGAAGGTTATGAAAGCAACGAAGAGAAGAGCCCTATTTTGTCAAAACAATTGTGGTGGGCATTTAAAAGATATTATATTTAAAAACTAAGATACAATATTACCATAAAAATGTTCTTCTTTTAAATAAAACAAGTTTCAACTTCAAAACGTTCTTGGTTTTTTATTTATTAACAAATTAAAAGGGTCAGTTAATTCTGGTACACCCTGTATATTCCTCTCTTTTACTGATCTTTCTTTATTCTCGCCAATGCATACTCAGACTCAGAGACATGATTAAGGTTTAGTTTAAATGTAATGCACTCTTTGCGCCGGTATGGGTCATCCTGAACCAGTTTAGCTCGGAAAATGGGCGTATCTGTGCTACGTGGAGAAAATGTGTCACTATAATTGAAGATTTTCGGATGGCTGTTATACTACAAACGGCATTAATTTTTGCAGGGTTTAGCGGAGAAAATATGGACTATATGACCAATCAATTTTTCAGTAGTTACGTAAACAAAATAATAATTTTTTCTCCAGTTGCAATTGCTCAACCATTCTTAATAAAGTAAATAATAATAACGTGACCTGAGAGCCATAATGCGAATTAAAATTTAAAAAGACACCCATTTAATTTTAATTAATCAAAAAATACAGCGTTATCAAGATAATAAATGTCTTAACCCATTAACGCCGAACGGGAACATTTGTGCCCAGCTAATAAAAATAGCTGTAAAAGTAAAGACATTGCATTTCGCTATTTTCTGTTAATAAGGTGTGTTCTTTGAAGGTTCAGAGCACGTACGGAACATGTTTTGTTTCTCTGTCACCATGCATTCATGCGCAGTAGCCGGCTGACCTTGACCGAAAGAGAGGTGTATGAAACATGGCTCCACCACGCCTGAGAAAAACGTATGTACCTCAATTACTGAAAACATTTTACTACATCCAATGATTGGAATTTGTAGCTGGATAATGCACCAATTGTATATAAATCACAAATGATCAATAATGTGGATAACATTGAATGCATATAGTAAAATGTAAATTTTGGGAACAAATGTGCCCGTTAGGATATAAAATAAAGATTTCGCCCTACACGAAAGTTGAGGCACTTTTTCTTATATGATGTGCGTAGATTTATTTTAATTGCTTTCCCGTTGTGTCATACAATATTATAATGAGAAGTTAACAGATGTTTGCTACTCTGTAGCTCCTAAATATATGTTTAGAAAACTATTCATGATAATATTGGCCCGTTTATATGTAAATTCAGATATGCCTTATAATAAATTGCCAGTAACTAAAAATCATTGTAACGAGTTATGGGTTATATTGCAAGAAGTGACTTGAGTGATATTTTCAACATTGAAATAATCTTATTAGATGTTTCTTTCTTCAGGCTGACCCTGGACGAGGTGTGACAAATACTTCAGGAAGAATCTGATGATGATAGTGATTTTGAAATAAATGTTGCAATCGAGCCTCCCATTGAAGAAGCAGCTGCTGGTACTGACTGCGACTCTGATGCCTCCGACAGTGAAGTTATATGCAATCCCAATCATTTACCATGAAGAAACTTACTTTCCGAAGTACTTACTGACAAAAGAGATCAACAAACGTCGTCTCCTGATTGTCAGCAGAGGAAGAAGAAACTCAGAAAATAGAAGGTGGTTTGGCATAGAGACGAAACAAAAGTTATTGATAGTGTTGGAGATTATGAAAAGCAAACAAAGGAACAAGTAGTGAATGAGAGTATTTTGAAATGCATCGGACATTTATCGGAGAGTATCGGAGCATAAATGCTCAAGTGGAAAATGCTTGGCGTCAGCGCAGACGAATACATGCTGACATGAGCTTAATAGACATTTCTGGGAACTTAGTTTTAGCTACATTGAAGGCCTATGGAACCACCAGAAAGGCAACAGGTCATAAATGCAGTACTGGTAGTGCAGAAGAAAGTGTGCGGTACAACGAAAAAGGCCATGGGACTGCAAGAAGAGAGCATACACCCAGCAGATGCAAGCAGTGTCAGGGCAGAACACCTCACATATGCAAGATGTGCAAGGTTCCCTTGCATCCTGACTGCATGAAAAAATAACACACTAAGCCATAGATACTCTACTAGTTAACTTTTGAGAAATAAAAAGGAGTCTGTATGCATAGAGCTAACAAAGGACTATATTTATAGGTTTATTTCAATTTCTTCTGAAATCATGATTTTATAGCCGAATGGGCACATATGTTCCCAAGCTGTATTTTTCATATTTTCAAATAAATTTCCGTTTTGAGCGTTTCAGTTGTTTATTGACATCATAAAGAGTCATTTGGCATGAACAATTCTGAAAAATTCTCGTTACATAATTCTCGGCATTAATGGGTATTAATGGGGCAGGGAGAAATCGTGAGTAGCAATTATGAATGTACAATTTGTTTGGTAGTTCCGAGCAGTACATCTCGTGTGCAAGGCTGTGCAGGTTTAAAAACAAATTTCATTACATTTCGTCCGAACTTCGACGTCAGCACATCAGAGGTAGCCCCATGGAGTAGGGTAACATGGGGCAGCGAGCCCACTGCGGGTCACGGGCCCATAGCGGGTTTCTCGCTAAGTATGGCAGATATTGGTCCGTGTTCTCTACCGCCGGTCGACAGTTTCACTGTGATGAAGTGTACGGATTTACGTTTTGCTAAGTGTTTGCGTTATTAAGTTCTTTGCGAATAACTGTTTTAGTCCAGATAAAAATTTTTCTGCCGCTAAATAAAGTTTTTTTCCATTACTATAGATGAAGATTTTGAAATTACTTTGAATTATTTTTTCAAAGTAATATTTATAGGGATAATTTTGAGACCAAGTTTAGACTATTAGCTTTTAAAATAAAATGTTGACACAACATAAATTGAAATGATACCTAGTGGGGGCAACGGGCCCACGCGTGTCACGGGGCAAAGCGCCCATGGTGAAGTCTTGTATTATACATCATTAGATTTGTCTCAATGACATTTTCAAACTATGACTAGCTTTTTGAATTACAAATTACACTTCGTATTGCATGATTTTTTTATTTGCCGCCTCAAGGCAGCAGGTTTAGTTTCTAGTTATGCGTATTTATGACCACTTTTCGAGTTATTGACTCTTGCCTTGCCAAAAGTTGATGTCAGTCAACACCAATGAGCCAAAATTTGATGAGAGTTTTTATGGTGTTGGCTGAAATCACGATTAGGTACAAAATCTCTGCACATAATATCTGGATTATGGACGAAACTGGAACGAAGTTTTTTTCTGATCAACTAAATATATTTTTTCTAGTCAAGGATACATTTTTTCATGTCAAGGACGAATTTTTTATCGCAACGATATCTTTTTCAAATCAAGGATATATAATGTTATGTCAATGAAATATTTTTCTTCACGTCAGTGATAGATTTTTTAAGCCAAGAGTATATTTTTTTCAAGTTATGGTCCTTATGGATATGATTTTTGAGTTGTTAATAAATGAATGTCATTTTTATTGCATTTTTCTTATTTTTAACTGTAAAGTGTTGTTTTATCATTTTTAAACGAAAAATATGCAATTGTGGTAAAGGGACCAAGGGTGGGCGCCTTGCCCCAAGCCCATGGGCCCATTGCCCCAGGGGTGAGGCAATGGGCCCATTTTGACACTTTTTACAAAATAGTGTTTTATAAAAAATTGAATAACTCTATAGGCGTCTAATTCACATCATACATTCCTCATTAGTTGCACCTTTAAACAAAACAAAGAACCACCTCGTATCAATTAAAACTTCATCAAAAATTTAGTTTAAAAAAAGTGGGGGGCGCGCTGCCCCACGTTGCCCTAATTCTGACACCTCGACATATCAGGAGCACTGGCACATAAAGTCGAAAAAATGTTTAATTAAAATTATTTCGTCGTTACAACGTTCAACGAGACTTAATATGCCTTGTGGGATTGTCCTTAGCGTGCTAATTCTCTATATTTAAATACTTATAAATATATATTTATATATAAAATTAGTATAGGTTGGCAGAATTTCTTCTTTCAAACAGGTGTCATTGAAGACCAGAGAATTTGTTTTATTCGCAATTTTCTTATTAGTTTTTTCGATATATCGAACAATATTTTTAGTTTGAACTGGCAAATCGAAAATCAAAATTTTTCGAATCGAAAATTTTCGATTTGCCACTTCAAACTGAAAATATTGTCCGATATATCGAAAAAACTAATAAGAAAATTGGGAATAAAACAAATTCTCTGGTCTTCAATGAAACCTGTTTGAAATATATATAAAATTCTATAAAATATTTTTGCGTGGCTCACGGACACAATACACCGCTGACTTTCAGGAGAGTCGGGTCATCATGGCGGCTGTTTTGCATGAAGGAAAAACACTAATGTGCAACTAATGAAAATTCAGTGGGTTTTCACAATAGGTCCGGCGCTTTCAAGTGTAATTAATGATAATGAATTATATCATTAGATGTTGCTTCGGCTTAGATATAATTATACGCGTGACCTTGTATTTGTATCACCATGTTTCTTAAATCTGAAGATAACCAAAAATTTTGAATTTAGCCGAGAAAATGCAAAGTAAATTTATAATATTTCCAGCAAAAAAAATTGCGTTTAAAAATCTCTTTTTTGAACGCAAAAACTGAATCAGTTAAAAAAAGTTTTTTTCAGGTCGTAATATTGATTAAACTTACATTCTTTATATTTATTATTGATGATGGAACAGGTCTAGGAAACTTTTTCAATAAAGATGTTGGTAGTGATTTAATTAACGTACTCTTCGCTTTTAATAATTACTCCACATGCGAGGTGAATCATGAATAAAGCGAGTCAACGCGACTCATTTATAAACATTTTTAGTTGGGCAAGCATTGTACCAAATAAATCACCTACACTCGATCATTTGCCTGAGCATGGAAAGTTACGATCAAGGTTCTAAGAAAATTTTGGAGAAGAAACAAACGCTCTAACAAAAATTCTACTTAACTTTGCTGCATGAAGAAATTTTTTAATTTTTATTGAAAAATATTCGCAAGTTAGTCATGTAGTTTTCTGTGAACAAACGTTAAATAAACGAAGATTCGTGAAAATTTAACTCTCTTCGAAGAAAGTTTGTTACTTTGTTACATGATTATAACTTTTTCGAAGAAAGTTTGGCCATCTGTGATATTCAGAGGTAAGATTCTGTCATCGTCGTTTTCTATACAAACGAGCATTGAGATATTCATAGGCAGATCAAGGAACTCGATTGGAAAATATTGCATTTTCCATGCAGCTGTTAGAAAAAATCTCCTTATGGATTATTTGAAAAATAAAGGAATGCATTCTGATTTCAAAAATGAAATAAATAAAAGTAATAAAATTACACACCCAACAATTAAGTAGCTATCACACACATTAGGGGAGAAACGAGGCAACAACTGTTCAGCTATACCCGTTAATCAATATGATTAAAAAAAATATTTTTTCTAGTACTAAATATAATGATTAAATAGGCCTCCTATGCAGGCCTCTAATTCCACAAAACAGGAAAATAAATCGTCTATGCATATTATTAGGAAACAGTCAAAATCCCACAATCCTGTAAGACGCGTGTCAGCGCCTAATGCAATCCCATGCCCGGTGCTTGTGATGTTCTCGCTATAGTAACATAAACATGGCCCTGAACAACGCAAGGATATTGAGGCAAGTCCATTCCTTCAGGCAAGGCAACATTTCTTCTTCAGTGTAGCGGCAGAGGTCGCGGTGTGCAGTGTGTTGTGCGGTCGTCCGTGCTCTGTTGGTCAGGTTCTGTGATACCCACCGGAGAACCCGACCTCAGTTGTTTACTTTCTGAAGTGGCAAAGAGTTCATGGTTTTAGATATACTTTTGAAATTGCTTATAGTAATTATGATATCGGCAAATTTTTCGCCTAAGGATCGAAGGAAAGTAACCGTAAGTATGAATGATCTAATTAAAATGTATATATGTCTTTCATTTCTATAATCAAACGGAATATGAGTTTCTGTTATTGATTTCATATTTTTTAACTTGAACAATGCGACTCGTGGCTCTGACATCGTACTATAATTCCAGTTTCGTGCATAGAACGTGTGTTTTTTCTAAACCCCTTTTAGGTGAGGTTAAAGGGTACGTTGTCAAATGCATTCTTCGTCACTATAAAGCTTTATTTTACTTTAAATTTTCCATGACTATTCCTGATATTCTTGGCACATAAATAAATTTGGAGGCCGTCTAATCCGCCATTCTTCGTCGCATTCAATACTTATTCAAAAAATTTCAAAATTTATCAAGGACGAGTAGGATTTACATCAGAGTTCGAATACCCGTTAAAAGTTTCAATGATTTCAATTTAGTGACATCAGATGTGCCTTACAGATTCGAAGTCTCGGTGGATCGTCAATCTTTGTACAGAAGATTTCTCAAAATATTTCGTGGGTAGTAAATTGCAAGTAAAGTAAAGAAGATCGGAAAAACAATTATATATTACTTATTACCACTTCCATAATGTCTAATTAATTTTTTAATTTTGGCTCTAAAATGCATTCTTCAGTAATGCCAACAAGAAACAAGGCTTTCAACATTTTGTGGCACAAAGAGGCTAACAATAAATCGTGAGGTTCTTTGAAGTCTGTAGGCATCAATTCATTACCATGTCGGAATGTTTTATTTTCGTCAAGTTAATAGAATTGCTAGTAATTAAACAGCGTTACGTGGGTAGGATGTCTGTTTTGTTAGGATAACGATTGGACACTTGACACCTAATGTTCGTAAAATATTAGCCTGTATGAAAATAATCTTCATTCAAAATAGGTTATTTTAACTTGTAATTTATATAAAAATTCTTTGAGAAGTAAATGTTTACTTTAACGCACGAGTTTCACGTTCGGAATTAGTGATAGTCTTCTATCACTATAAACGCAAACTATTTTCAGCACTTGACGCCCCGATGAGCCCGCTTATTACGTGCGCTGTTAAAAGAGAATTTACGGTCAGAATATCCATTAATTCGCCCTGAAACTCATGTACAACAACTGTTGTCTGTCATAAACTACCAATTGGGCATTGCAAAGTAGCTACACTCAGAAAAATGCATGCGTTGTATTGTCTTGATAGTGACACGCATTCTGCATGTGTAGCACTGATACGCCCTTTTGCTGGGCAAACCTGGTCAAAACGACCAACATAATGGCGAGAAGTGCATCATTATTTGTACAAAGTCTCACTTATTTTTCTGAATGAGGATGCCAATGACCAGATTAACGCAGGTAATGCGGACCAAAATACCCAGGGTGCGGTAATTGTGATGTTTGTATGCCTCCCGCTGAGTAATTCGGTAACGCCCTTGCTTCAGTCAGTGCAGAAATCTTGCCCTTTTTGGTATCGAGCACAACGCGCGTCAATCACATTCGATATTCGCAAATTCGCAGAAAAGCTCAACACGCGTTAATCGCAATCAATTTTCGCGAATTCGAAGGAATATTTTTGCTTTTTGATTATATTTGTTCTTCATTATCTTCTATTGCCTTTTTGGAATCGAGCACAAAATGCGTCATTCACATTCGATCTTAGCTTTTTTCAGTATCTTCATTCATCATTATATCCTAATTTGTTCAAGGATTACTGTTAACAAATCTGTTGAAGCAATTTATGTGCATTTGAGCGAGAAATGAACAAATTATTTACAATGAAAGCTTGAGCGAAAAGATTGTAAATAAATTTCTACGTCATCGTAAGAGATAGCGAGCAATATATTATATAAATATTTGAATAAAATATATACAAAATAAATAACAAATAACTTAGTTTTTACGTTAAATTGTGTATTAGTAACATAATAATTATATCATTTCTATTAAAAAAGCCAGAGCAAATTGTTCTTTATCATTATAAGCCAGCACAAATTATTCATTATCATTAAAAGCCAGCACAAATTATTCATCAAATTTTTACGGCATAACCGCAGACTTGGCATCTGCTTTCAGTTTTATGTTGCTTTAAAAAACTTATTGCACGAGAACGAGGATTCCCAATGCAAACTGACAATCAATTGAAGCCTGCATTTTTTATTATATTTTTCCGTGGCTCAAATTGCTCGAATGTGGTCGATCAAATTCAGTACCTACGGCAGATCAGTCTTATCTAACCTGAGAATCTCGTTTCAGCGCTCCAATCGATCATCTCCATTATTAATTTTTTAATAGATTACCGCCAAAGAACCTTGTCCATCGAGATTTAATTTTGTTAAAATCTTGACATTTTAACTGGGTTTACAATATGGCGAAGAGTCGGTTGATGCTGATGCATCTAGGATTATGGACATTTAGTAAGTGACGTAATTTTTTCTACCAGCCAATTAGGCTCGAATATCATTGAAAACTGTTAAAGTGTTCATATAAGAACAGAGATAATAAAAAAAGCAAAAATATTCCTTTTAATTCGCGAATATCGGATGAGATTAACGCGTGTTTAGCTTTACTGCGAATTCGCGACTAACGGTAAATCTTACTACGAGGAATTTAGAAATGAATATCATAAAGCCTTATAACATATCCCTGGAAAACGGACTATGATTTTATCCTTACGGTAACTACCAGGCCTTTAAGCGCTAGTAGTAATAGCCTTACCTACGGTTGATGTATCTATAGACGAGTGATTACTAAAGTTCTTTAACGGTAACTATCGTTTCCAGGAATTTATGTACCGTAACAATAGCATTATCGATCGGTATTGTTTCCGCATACTATGGATTAACCTTTTGTCTATTTACGGCAACATTCGTTACTAGCCCTCTAGACACGAGTATAATTGACGCCTGTTTATGTATCCATAGACAAAGAGTAAGGCAGGTTCGCAGCAGAGTTCAACTCGCCGTAGCCTCAAGACTAAAGGCCAGATAAGATGTGAATAATTTTAGCACGCCCTTAGCCGTGAGTTAGAGCTGCTCATCAACTAACGATGCTTTCGCTCTTCCCTAGAAACATTCTAGGTTCTGAAACAAAATATGCCTGCGCGCGGCCTTGTCAAGAGCCAGGCTTTGCAGGGAAAATGTGCGGCTATCACATTAGTCACTAGTCAGGCTTTGCATTGAATAGTTTGAGGCTATCAGACTAGTCACTAGTCAGACTTCGAGAGAATAGTTTAGGAAAGAAGGACGTTAGTCAGCATGGCAGTTTAGTTAAAACGTTAGTTTAGAAACTTGCCGTGTGTCAGTCCCTTCACTAGTCAGACTTCACGTTTAGAAACTTGCTGCGTGTCTGTCCCTTCACTAGTCACACTTCACGTTTCTTAACTTGCCCGTTCCCCTACACTGGTCAGATTTCACGTTTAGAAACTTGCCGAGTGTCAGTCCTTCTACGAGACAAACTAAGTCGCACGCTACGGAGGTTTCAAGCCGCCCTCGCTCGACAGGCTTTACTTAGCGGCTTGACGAATGCGCGCCTCCTGCAATAGCGCCATGTTGGGCCCCACGAGAGAACGGCTCCAAACGCACTTGCATGGGCCCGCGGAAGAACGGCTTCAAACGCTCCTGAGCCTGACGAGAGACCGGCTGCAGGCGCGTACAGAAACTAAGTTGTAATTTCTGCATGAACTTTGCTGGCAGTTTCCCCATACGAGTCAGAAGTCAAACTCACTATGACTATGCTTTTCTCAACAGTAGTGACCAGTATCAGAGTGAAAGGAGTTGAACTAAGACATATAATTTTGATAGGTTTATAATTTGCGGGTTAAAATTTCATCGATCGAAGTCTTGGCCAAAATTCAGTAGAAATATTTTTAAGTCCTGTATGAAACCTCAGCTCATAATTATTGCTACGCAATTCAATCTCACGTGTTTTGCATGCAGGGTCCCGAAATGGCTAGGCCATGCCCGCGCATGCGTCTCACGGACTAACCTAACTTTCCCGTTCTGCAAGTTCGGTTATGGGGCGACTTTGGACGGCCAGATTCAGGTTATTGCTTCAACAAGAATACGACTTGACTCAAGGAAACTTCACTGAGTCGAAAAGAAAAATTTTAGCTCACAGCCAAACTTTCCTCTTTGGTCAGACGGCAACGATGAAATGATAAAATTTGTATCG
Organism: Hyalella azteca; assembly: GCF_000764305.2. Classification (NCBI taxonomy): domain Eukaryota; kingdom Metazoa; phylum Arthropoda; class Malacostraca; order Amphipoda; family Hyalellidae; genus Hyalella; species Hyalella azteca. The sequence goes on from NW_025937086.1 coordinate 58,460, forward strand.
CTAGTTTCCTCTCGTGCGATTTGCGCTGACTGCGCAGTGACGTCAACGAGTGATATGTGTGCTATTAATAAATCATCGGGGATTATTAGGTTCCGAATTATTTTGCTCCAGTTGAGGTCCATGCAAAAACTTCGTAAAGATAAGCAAGCAACTGTAGCAAAAACAGAATGATGAAATCCTGGAGAACGAGATCCTAGAGACAAAGTCCCTAATGTAGGAAATACAAATTTTTATCCAATGAGATGAATATAACGTGTTACGCTGAAGAAACCGCTCGCACATCGTAGAAAGTTACCACTTTGCGCAACTGACATTTTATTTCTTTTGCACATCAATATTTAGCATTTTCGTTTTGAGTAACTCATCATTTATTTGAGTACATTTGACATTTTAATACGCCTTCAAATATTTTTCGCGTGAGTACCTTTGTGATACTCCCGCCCAACCGATTGACCGTATCCCTCCAGGCAACTGACGTTGATACAACGTTGATTATGAGTCCATTTCGTTGAAACAACGTTCAATCAACGTTATTTCAACGTAACTTCAACGTCTGATAACTCTTGGGATGGTTGTATTGAGCAAACTTGATCAACAACCATTTTTAAAAGCTAGATTGGTGCAATCCTCGTTGTTCTCCTGATCTTAATTTTTTGACAGATTTATTAAAGTACTACTTTCATTTTTATATAGCACTGACAGGAGATTTTCGGATTTGCTTCCTGGGTCAAATATTCTCCTTTCAGGGTATTTAAAAAATTTCAAGATCCAATAGAAAAATAAAATGGATTCATGCAGAAATTTTAAACCTATATGGAAATATAAGCTCCCAATTCCGTCTGGGTAATATTTTAGTACGATGTATTATAAAATTGTTCGTACATACGAGTATAAATCGTGCTAGGTGTCAAATTTCATTGGGTGGGAGGGTGAGAGAAGAGATTTCTTCCTATTTTCCATCGGGTGGGAGAATGCGAGAAGAGGTGCCATCCTATATTTCATTGGGTGTGTGCGAGAAGAGGTGTCGTCCTATATTTCATTGGGTTTGTGCGAGAAGAGGTGTCATCCTATATTTCATTGGGTGGGGGGTGCGAGAAGAGATGTCTTCCTATTTTCCATCGGGTTGGAGAATGCGAGGAGAGGTGTTGTCTTATATTTCATTGAGTGTGGTTGCGAGAAGATGTGCCGTCTTATATATGTATTATGGGTTGGGTGGGTGCGAAAAAGTGTCGTCCAATATTTCACCGTACGAGATGATGTGCCGTCGTATATTTTATTGGGTGGGTGGGTGCGAGAAGAGCTCTGTCGGCCCAAAGGGGTCGTAAACGCCCGTCAGGGGTCCCCTCCAGACTTCCGTAAAACTCTGGAGCGTTTCATCTCCACTGCGCCGCAGCCACGAGGAAAATCAGGCAAAAACGTACGAGGTTCGATTGCCGATTTAAAATGATTGAATTTAAGGCGATTTTGAGTATTGGATATCTTTTCTATTGCGTGACCTTCGGACTTAAAGAGACGAAATGTAAAAAATATTACTCAGTACTCACTGTAGTGAGTGACAGAGAGAGAATTTTCTCTTCGACGAAAACGTGAAGTCACGGACGGATAGACGGACGGACCGACATGGCGAGCACAATAGTGCATTTTTTCCATAAATGAGAAAATACGCAAAAAAGGGAAAGATGACGTCCCTGCAGAAGTTGATTAGGGTTAATAAATTTGCATAGGTATTTATCGATTCGATGTTCACTATATCGTCGTTTCATGTTGTGAAATATGTTTAATGAGAGGGGAAAAACGAGAAAAGTGAAAGTATTATACATGTTATGAAATGCATTAAATTTAAATAAAATGTTTATACAAGTAGTATATTGCAAAGTACTTTGGTCGACAGTCAAATGCCGCAAGTGGACAAAACTTGAGAGTTCTTAAATACATGGCAGAATATCGTGAATTCAGTGTCGGATTTACAGGATTGTTTGAAACGATCCAAATTTTGGCTTACATATCGCATTCACAAAAAATAAGTTGTGTAGAGAAATCGGTCGCCTCTTTGGAACTTGGAAATAAATTGATTTTTCCGCACTTGAATGCTCTGCATCGAAATTTCTTCTCGATTTCCAAATGTTTTGTCAAGTTTGACCTCTGACGTCATTTTCGTGCTCGGGGCCATCTTGGCATCTCATCTGCCTGCGCGTGCAGGTTGTCTGCGCGTGTAGGTTGTCTGCGCGTGTAGGTTGTCTGCGCGTGCAGGTTGTCTGCGCGTGCAGGTTGTCTCGCGTGCAGGTTGCCTGCGCATGGATTTCGTCTGCGCGTGCAGGTTGTCTGCGCGTGTAGGTTGTCTGCGCGTGTAGGTTGGCTGCGCGTGTAGGTTGGCTGCGCGTGTTGGTTGTCTGCGCGTGTAGGTTGTCTGCGCGTGTAGGTTGTCTGCGTGTGCAGGTTGTCTGCGCGTGTAGGTTGTCTGCGCGTGTAGGGTGTCTGCGCGTGTAGGGTGTCTGCGCGTGTAGGGTGTCTGCGCGTGTAGGGGTGTAGGGTGTCTGCGCGTGTAGGGTGTCTGCGCCTGCAGGTTTTCTGCGGCTGCATGTTGTCTGCGACTGCAGGTTGTCTGCGCATGTAGGTTGTCTGCACCTTCAAGTTGCCTGTGAGTGTCTGCGCGTCTGCTTGGTCGTAAAGCTGAATGACCGGTGCGGCATCCGAGCCTTTGTGCTCCGCTACTCTATCCCCTTAAATCATGCGCCGCGAGAAGCGCAATTATATTTTTACTACACTGACGTGCTCGCCAGAATTCGTTGTCCTTATTGAAAAACATTTATATTATACACGTTTACAAAATGGCCATTCAACAGCCTACGATGGTCTATTCGGAATGCAAAGAAGGCTTTTAATGAGGATACGGCATCAGTTTCTTACATATAACTTTGAGAGATTTTGCAGTCAGGAACTTGTTAGGTCCGTTTTAGGGGCCTGGTTATTGGAATTGTTTTCTCGTACGTGTGGGTTAAAAATTTTCACTTCATTAACAGTTAATTTATCGAAACAAACACCCGTAGATCATGGCCATGTGTTTGGAACATAAAATGCTTGGAAATTACCCAGCTTTATAACGCTTGACGAGTTAGCCATAAAAAATCCTCTTGGGTACTACAGTTTTTGTAGAGCTGCGAGAAAATCTTGATGCTCCTATACTTTTAATTAAGAAACACAAATTGAGCAATAATTTCATTATCGATAATATTACTAGCATAGTAATAAGCATTATCCAGAGACGAAGCCCTTAATAGGGGTTAGTAAGCTAGATCAAAAGTTGACACCAAAGATAGTGACGGGAATTATAAGGCTGAAAGTTCAAATAATAGTGAAGGTTGTGGTGAAAGCGTTTCTGGTATTAGTCCAAAATAATAATTGAAAATAAGTGAATAGGATGAGAAATTTTATATATTTAATCTGGTTTGTAGAATTCAGAACTTTCAATTTTTCTTACCTAACGCTGGTTGGTTTGAATGGGAACTAGGAAACATTTATTCAGAACACCTTTGCTTGAAAATCATGTTCCAAGTCAGCCTTGTGACACTTGTAATTAATCAACATACAAGCAGATATGTCACCGCGAAAATATTTCTCCCTAGTCAATTCATTGAAGTCTTTGCTATCTCAGTTGGCAGGCAAAGTCATAATGGCATGAACCTTCTTGCGGATCTATCTTCTATAATTCAAATGACGTAAAACTCTCAAGTCCACTATCCTCGAAGTCGACTGACTCCTCAAGTCTACTGTCCTCCCAAGTCCACTTTCCCCACAAGTCCAGTACCCTCGTAAGTCTATCTGGTACACTGGTACTGGACTATCGTCGCAAGTCCACTATCGACGCAAGTCCACTATCGTCGCAAGTCCCCTATCGTCGCAAGTCCACTATCGACGCAAGTCCACTATCGACGCAAGTCCCCTATCGTCGCAAGTCCCCTATCGTCGCAAGTCCCCTATCATCGCAAGTCCCCTATCGTCGCAAGTCCCCTATCGTCGCAAGTCCCCTATCGTCGCAAGTCCCCTATCGTCGCAAGTCCCCTATCGTCGCAAGTCCACTATCGTCGCAAGTCTACTATTCTCCCAAGTCAGAATACGAATGCCGTGCACGAATTTCGCTGCACTTTTCGTGTGTGCGAAGGTTACGAAGTTTAGGAAGTACGCAAAAAAACTCGTATTCGTGCGGCTCTTGAAACTATTTATATTTCTTGTAATTATTATTCCATGATTATTATATTTTATTGTTCGAGCTTATGTTAAAAATTTGTGTGAGTAGGCTACCAATTTTCAATATATCAATTGAAAACCACGTTATTTTTTCATAATATTGTTTTATAAACGGAAGATAGCTTTATTATACGATGCCGTTCCATATGTTGGTTAGTTGAATTCTTTCCAAATTTAATAATAATAATTTTGATAAAATAATTGAAATAATTTAAAATAAGATTATGTGTACGGAATTTTTTTGATGTGTTAGGGAAGCCATCAACGCTACGTGTAAAATCGTTCTACTGCGAACGCAAATAAAAATATTAAATGTTTAAATATTTCACGAACGCTACTGGTGTGTGTAACGAAAGCTGTTTTTTTTTTCTTGTAAATAGCTACATTTTAGGGAGAAGTTTTTTCCTCCATGGCGTTGCATTCACACAAATGCAATTTAATTTGTGAATTGAATTCTTCTATGAATCCTTACTATATTCTGCATGAATACGCGCTAAGTGACACCAAAATTCGTATATGACCCTCTTCCGATATAACGTGAAAACCAACAAGAATTTTTCTGACAAAACGGATTTTTCGGTCTTTACTCGATCTTAAGAAATTCCTTAAAATTCCTGTTGAGTACCAAAATTCCTAAAAAATGCATTGGTCTTCAAAATTAAAATGGTTGAAAAAATGACATGAAAAAATGCAATGACAAACGGATTTGCGAGAAGGATAACCTAAATTTAAAGTCGTGTATTATAGGTTTTGTTTTTACGAGCAGATTAAATGTTGGTGTGACACAATGGCATGTCGAGCGTTTTTCCGATCCGGTGGAACATGTAAAATTTGTAATCAGTTCATAGCGCTTCATTTACGAGAACTTATTCTCATGTAAAATATATTGCATTCGGAAATCATATACGATACCCTAGATATAAATTATTTATTAAATATGAATGTGATAAATAAATAACACAGTCCATAAAAATGACTGTCTATTTTCCATTTTCATTCCATGATTAAGAGTTATCTCTCAACTATACTTTTCATAATCCGAATAGAAAAATAAATTTATAACTGAAGCTTCTAATTTCAGGCTCAACTTTTGATATTTTCTACAACTCTAAAGAGACAAGAAAAAAATATCAACCGGATTCTCGGATATCCTGCAGCCGTGTGCGATGGCCATAAAGTTCAAGCCTGTTATCTGGAACGGATACCTGCGACTCTTGGATCATTTTTAGCGCCAGTCCGGCATTAGAATAAAAATACACGCTGAAAAAGGAACTGCTGGATGCCCAGCGGAGCCTAAAATTAACGCCAGATAAAAGTGCTCGCAGCTAATTCCGTATTCATGAACGCCGATTCCATAGCTCATTACGAACAGCTTTACGGCTAAACACGGCAATCTTAACGGCTGAATACGGCACTCTCTACGGCTGAAAACGGCTCTCCTTAGGGCTAAATACGGCACTCACTTCGGGTGAACACTGAAATTTTGGCGGCTAAGCACTGCACTCTTTACGGCTGATCAATGCACTCCTTACGGCTGATCAATGCACTCTTTACGGCTGATCAATGCACTCTTTACGGCTGATCAATGCACTCTTTACGGCTGATCAATGCACTCTTTACGGCTGATCAATGCACTCTCTACGGCTGATCAATGCACTCTTTACGGCTGAACACGGCCCCTCTACAACTGAACATGGTATTCTTTATGGCTGAACATGGTGTTCTTTACGGCTGAACATGACACTCTTTATGACTGAACATGGTGTTCTTCACGGCTGAACATGGCACTCTATACGGCTGAACATGGTATTCGTTACGGCTGAACATGGCACTACTCTATACGGCTGAACATGGTATTCTTTACGGTTGAACATGGCACTCTATACGGCTGAACATGGCACTCTTTACGGCTCATATAAGACCGCAACTGTTCCTGGGCACGGCCTTTTTTTTCTCTACTGATCAAACCAAACAAGCAAGCATGGCAATAGTAAAGGCTTAATAGGCTATATAACCGGCTGAATACGGCAGTATAAACGGCTGAAAACGGCAGTATAAACGGCTGAATACGGCAGTATAAACGGCTGAATACGGCAGTATAAACGACTGAAAACGGCAGTATAAACGGCAGTATAAACGACGGCTGAATACGGCATTATAAACGGCTGAAAACGGCAGTATAAACGGCTGAATACGGCAGTATAAACGGCTGAATACGGCAGTATAATCGGCTGAATACGGCAGTATAACCGGCTGAATACGGCTGCATGGCAGTTGTTAACGGCTTAGCGGCTGAACCCTCCTCCATCCCGAATAAGTTGTAGTGTAGTGTAGTGTACGTTATTTGTAATTGCGCTAGTGTCTTCCAGACAGCGTTGTTATAGCGGTAGCGCCAACCCTACGGCGTTGTAATTGCGCTAGAGTCATCACCACAGTGTTATAATTGCACTAGTGTCATCCCTAATGCATTGTACTTGCACTAGCGTCATCGTGACAGCGTTGTAAAAGCATTAGCGTTACCCTAATGCGTTGTAGTGGCACTAATGCCTCCCCTGCAACGTTGTAATTACTCTACCGTTTTCCCGACGGCGTTTTAATCCCCCCAGCGTCATCCCGACAGCGTTGTACTTACCCTAGTGTCACCCCGACAGCGTTGTAATTGCGCTGACGCCATCTCATTCGTTCCGAGTGACGTAGCGAGCAATCTAGCGGCAGTGTCATGCAGGTTATTAATTTGGTCCGACACGATAATTGTTCTTTTTAATGTTTCTCTGGCTGCTGGTGAATATGTATTTCTTCAAATTATACAGAAAGTTTTTCATTTTTGTCATAGTATGGCTGTACTTCAGCATCTTAGATTTATTTCATAATTTCAATGCTGTAATATTTAATTCATTTCGTTCATTTATTTTCAAATCTGAAGATAAGTTTCTCCAATTCTTTTGGATAATTGCAATGGATGGAGTCACAGGATTTCTCTCAATGATTTCTGTTAATTATGGTCGTGTCTGGGGCGGCGTTACTCATAAATTTCTTAATTTTTTCGATTGCGGTTACATCGCCGTTGCCTTTACATGAGAAAAAAATTCGATGGCAACAAAAGAATGTGTATTTTACTGAAGCACGAACACAAAGGAGAAATTGAAGTCGAGTATCTCAGGTTTACGTCTACAGCAGCTCTCCAATGAAGACCTTAGAACGATAGAAATAATATAAATGTGACTATAAATATTGTTCCGAGCTTATAGCTTTTCGAATAATTAATGTAAATGTAAACGGGATATTCTTAGAACCGAATATAGGTATTCGGAGAAACTGTTTATTTTGAGGAATATGGTTATTCATATATTCCTCATAAATAATTATTGTTTCGAGTCAATTCACAATATATTTCTTCACAATATGTTCTACTTCAATTGCGTCTAGTATCATCTTTTCTTACAGGGTCAGTAACTTGCCTTCAATACACTGAGTAAAATTATGTCCCACAAAATTGCAGTCCGCATGTCGAACGTTCAGCGCTACGTGACTTACCACCTTTTGTTTATCGTCCGTTTTTTTTGACGAAAAACCATCCGTAAACGTAATTTTACCCTGGCTAAGTCTTCCTCAAGTTTTTGTACCTCGAAAAAAAACGAATTTTTGCAGAGAGAAAGAAATTCCACGAGGACATTCTCGTCGGGTCGTTCTTAGGCCGTTTAGCAGCTACCACAACGACCGTGGCTCTGGTTTGGCCACCACATTTCGAGGGGAGTCTCCTCCATTTTGGCGTCTCTGTAAGCCAACGGAAAACATTTTATTTTCCCCTAGAGCCGCTGCTATGAATAAAATAATCATTCAAGACTGCAGTTTCCTGTTCTTTTGATTCCGGCTCCCTCTGGTCTGAAGCGAACAAGTTTTACGGAAGTGATATTATTTAATGCAGTCTCCGTGCTTTATGTCTTCCTCGGGTTGATGCACAGATGTTCAGTCGCCATTCGTTATTTTCTATGTTCTTACTGAAAGCTTTTCCCATTTCGAGCAAGAATGTGTTTTCCTGCGTTAAAAGGAGTTATAGGTAACGGAATATACATAGGCATTCTTATATAATCTATAACAGAACATTCATATTCCTATATATAACATATAATGGAATACAGGTATTCATATATTCCTATATATGATATAATGGAACATAGGTACCTATTCACATATACCTTATAACGGAATAAAAGTTTTCAGAGAAAACTCGCTGAATTTCCAATTCATCATGTTATGGAGTAATGTTAATTTATCATTATACTGATGAACTTAACTTTAATATTCGTGCATAAAACTTTACTAGGGTTTTTTATTTAAAAAAATCCTTGCAATTCAATTTAACCGCTTTGTAATGCTTATTCAATACACAAGTAACACAAAACGTATCCTACAATTAATTGTATGAATAATATGAAAATAATTTCGTATATATAGCTAATAATTTTAGAATAGAATAGAAGTGTCGGCACTGAAGAAATAGGCCCATGGCCTGTTGCCGATTCTTGAATTTTTCGTGACTTGATTCACAAGGGATCCGGCCTTTGGAACCCGATCTTTCCATAACTGACGATTGATTGAGATAGCTGCTGAACCTATTGCCTGGTCCGTAATTTGCTAGGCATTTTAAGACTGAACATATGCTCCTGCATAGCTTCGTCTGGACTTTTTGCCTGGTCCGTAATTTGCTAGGCATTTTAAGACTGAACATATGCTCCTGCATAGCTTCATCTAGTCTGTTTTGAAGGTGTTCATACTTTTTGCTGCAATTCTATTGATTTTGTGCAGATTTTATTTAGGTGTTCATATTTTTAGATTTATTTCATCCCGGAGGCAAACTACACCAGAATTTAAACGAGAAAAACTTTCAGGTGAATGTAGTTCATATATGAAATTTGTAATGATTTATGTAATATTCCTAATATTGCATTCTAAAAACATTTTTCATGAGTATAAGTCAGAGATAATGATAAATGAACATCTTGACTCCTGTGGAAATCTTCAAAGGACTTGTTATTTTCTTCAGTTAATTTGTTTCATGGTTGTGAGCGCTGCCACCTTGCCTTCTTTGTCTTGTGCCTGAACACGGACAGCTGGAATGATTGGCAACGTATTTTCGTAGGATGATTGACCACGTATTTTTGTAGAATGATTAGCAACGTGTTATTGTAGGATGATTGGCCACATGTTTTTCTTTGAAGATTAGCCGTATATTTTCTAGGATGATTGGCTATGTGTTTATGGGTTTATTTTTATGGGTTTTTTGTCCATATATTTTTCTAGGATGATCGGTCACGTATTTCTATTATAAATAAGTTTTTAATTATTTCGCTCGTGTATCTTAAACTCTGAACACTTTATAATTTTAAGCGCCTCCATTTTTGTTAAGCTAACTTTGAATAATTTTTCGCTCATTTACAGCAAAGAGGAGTAATTTTGCGTTATTTCTTAAGAATAAAAGCAAATGTTTTTATTTCTTATAATTAGCTTTGCATCTCGGCAGCGCCAGCAATTATCATCCTGACAAGGCTACCCTCTCAGTATATCCTCCAGGCTTATTATTGCACTGCAATTGAGTAACAAATTTACTTTCTTTGATTGCAGGTTGATGACTTTAATCTTCATCTGTATTTTATTGGAAATTAAAGATTAAAATTTTATATTATTATATTAATATTTTAATATTATTAAAATATTATGTTATTTAATTTATGGTTGCAGATAAAGTTCTCAATTGGGTTATTCGTTCGTGATTGATTAATTATTAGTCCACAACTAAAGTCATTATATAATTTTAACCCATAATAGAGGTCAGCAGTATTATATGACAACTGAATAAGCCAGAAAAGCAGTCTTTATGTAATTTTTACCAATAATAAAAGTCTAGATTTAATTTTAACTCAAAAGAAATCAGCAATCTTGGACGAGAACAGCCATTAACAGCAGTCAACTAGGTATATGATTCTAACCCATAACAGAAGTCAGCGATATAAGTCTAACCATCAACAGAAGCCACCGAAATAATTTGAACCATTAACAGAAGCCAGCGATATAATTCTAACCATTAACAGAAGCCAGCGATATAATTCTAACCATTAACAGAAGCCAGCGATATAAGTCTAACCATTAACAGAAGCCAGCGATATCATTCTAACCATTAACAGAAGTCAGCGATATAAGTCTAACCCATAACAGAAGTCAGCGATATAAGTCTAACCCATAACAGAAGTCAGCAATATAAGTCTAACCCATAACAGAAGCCAGCGATATAATTTTAACCATTAAAAGAAGTCAGCGATATAATTCCAACCATAACAGAAGCCAGCAATGTTGTATGCTAAAGGAAGAACACTATTTTGGTTTGGTGCCAAGTTCATGGAGTACGAGAGTGCAGCCATCTGGCGGGTGCGAGAAATTTCTCTCTAGCGCGCCATTAGTCGCTGATCTCGCGCGACTTGTTAAATCCTAGCACGAAGCGAGACTTAAGCGAGGTGTTGCTAGGACTACCTCGATATTTACGACTCTTGTGAAACTCGCTAAATCTCCCGCGAAAATCCACTGAGTCTCTGACACGAAAACACTAAGGCTCCGAAGAAGCTCCACTGAGTCTTTCAGCGAGAAAAAAAATAACACTTGTCCACAATCTTCAGAATCTGGGACCGAAAAAAATAAATGAGGAAAGAAAATATTAAAAGTCCAAGCAAGTTCCACTTGATCTGTAGCGTAAAAAACAACGAAGTCTACAACAAAAATCCGCTGATATATTTTTGAAGAAATGAATTCATCAAGGCTCCGAAGAAGCTGCATTGCATCTTGAATAAAAAAAAGTCTTTAATTAAATTCCGCTACATCTGTACAAAAAAAAAAACACTAAATCTCGACAATGCGCGCGTCGAGAAATAGTGGCACCGCGATGGGTTCGATAACATCGTTACAAGTTTAAAAACAACTTAACCAGATAAGGAGTTGTGCAGAACGGACGATTGTCTTTTTTGGAGGACAGTTTAAAACTTTTAGACCTTAAAAACCTTAATAAAAGAGGCTAGATTTTCAGGCTCAATGATTGAGGAATTGACATCATTCACATTTAACGGGTTCGCCCTTCGCAGTGTTATGTGTTTACCGTTAACCATTTCTGTAGATAAGTCATCATTATTTTGAGTATATAAATGTAATTATATTAATTTCCATAATAATGCATGTAAACTACTTGAACTGGTTATTACTTTAAATTAGAATTGATGAATCTCAAGTCTAAAAGTTGAATGCGCGCGACGGCATGGAAGTGATTCAACGTCTTTGCCTGGAACTACGACGTGTTATTAACACTAAGACGACGTCTCAACTGAAATAAAGTAAACGGTGGTCGTCTTGTACAAGCTTACAATGAATCACTCATGCGGGGATGTTGACCAGGAAAAAATGCACCGCACGTAAACTTCTATATTTATGGCTATCATTTTCGCTTGTAGGAGCGCTTAATTAAACTCACATGATTGCACCGCATATAAACGCCTGCTTTTAACGCTGCTGGCACCTATATATATCAATATATATTCATTATTATATATAAATACATATATATTATTACAGTATATGTAACCTTAGTTTTTTTAAATCTCGACTTAACCTAGAATTTAATAGCAGAGGAGCTTAACAGTAAATTCTCGAATATCATTAGATGAATATGTAATAAATTTACTTCGCGTTTTTTTTTCTTAAATTACAAACAGAATTTCAATTAACAGAAATAAATTCTACAAAAACGAGCACCAAGAACCACAATAATTTCCAGGTCCTTAGAAACATGGCAGGATAATTTATTAAGAAATAAATTGTCATGAAGTTGGAGGAAGTCATTAATAGATCTTGTTGGTCAGCCTTGCGCTGACAAAAATAAGGTACATTCGTCCAAATTAACTTATTCATTTATGTGGGTCAAACTGACCCACTTTGGCCCGGCTTCAGGGCGTATCAGTGCAGCAAGAAGGAAGTGTGCCACTGTTAGGCCTATACAACCCATTCATTTTCTGAGTGCGTTGTGCTGCTCGCCTATAAAGGGCCCTCAATAAATATTTGTTATTTGGAGAGGTTAGGTTGGCCATCCATCGCCTACACTCAGAGAAATGAGGAAGATTTGTCCAAATAGTGATGCATTTTCCCCTTTTGTGGGCCATCACGAGCAAGTTTGGCTCGGTATATCTCGGCATCTCATCACGAGCAAGTTTCACTATTTGAACAATGTGGCACCTTCATTTTTCTGAGTGTATCCTCCATCGGGCGCTGATGTCCTAATGGATCCCCGGAAATTTGATCCCTTATATAGTGCCAGACTGCCAATTTTTTGCCGTTTATAAAAGTTTTAGTATGAATTTACAGTTGAATTATCCGGCGATAAATTTCGATTAGGTAAATTTTAGCATCTCGGAAGATTTATATTTGTGGCCATCATATACTTTCTTGCTGAATTTTATTTTTAAATGAGTTAAATTGTCCGTGTTCTGATTTCTACAATAAATTCCCTCTTGTCTTCAGACCACCCTAGGATTTTGAATTTAGAAGAGCTATCAAATAAATCGCCTAATAATGTCCCCAGTATTTATAATAAAATAACATCTCAATCACATTTCGTAAGAATCCACTTTCCGCTGGTGCAATATTATTACAAAACTTCTTGAATGAAACGAATGCTAAAGTCAAGTGTGGAAAACAAGCAGTAAAGACTCTTGTCAAGTCTTTTCGCTGAGTTGTCTTCCATTATTCTAGTAGCTCTATAATTTCTCTGTCACTCGCTCTTTTGCTTCTCTTAGATACCGCTGTTACCGAGACATTTTTTCGGTCGTGCGCCAAAATATATGACAGCATCTTTTAGGTTAGTCATTATATCTTTCCATGTAGATCTCACAGCTGTAACAGCTGATATCCTACACCTGTCAAGCGTACGTCTGTGCGCAGCTGTTGCTGTCTCTCACGAGTCAGAACTGCAGTCTCAGCTGAACATTTCATGGAAACTCTAAATCTTTTCCGTGTGGCTGACGCTTAACGTGTGCAGAGCCTACGGCCTGTTTTGTCTGGTGTTGCTCACAGAGATCTGACAGACTACGAGTGTTACTGACTGGCTGCTGGTGTTGCTGAAAGATTGCTGATGTTGCCGACAGGTTGTGGGTGTTGCTGACAGGCTGTAGTTCAGGCAGGCTAGCAGACTATACGGTTCAGGCTAGCAGACTGCTGTTCAGGCTAGCAGACTATACGGTTCAGGCTAGCAGACTGCTGTTCAGGCTAGCAGACTGCTGTTCAGGCTAGCAGACTGCTGTTCAGGTTAGCAGACTGCTGTTCAGGTTAGCAGACTGCTGTTCAGGCTAGCAGACTGCTGTTCAGGCTAGCAGACTGCTGTTCAGGTTAGCAGACTGCTGTTCAGGCTAGCAGACTGCTGTTCAGGCTAGCAGACTGCGGCTCAGGAGCAGACTGCTGTTCAGGCTAGCAGACTGCTGTTCAGGCTAGCAGACTGCTGTTCAGGTTTAGCAGACTGTGGCTCAGGCTAGCAGACTGCTGTTCAGGCTAGCAGACTGCTGTTCAGGCTAGCAGACTGTTGTTCAGGCTAGCAGACTGCTGTTCAGGTTAGCAGACTGCTGTTCAGGCTAGCAGACTGCTGTTCAGGTTTAGCAGACTGTGGCTCAGGCTAGCAGACTGCTGTTCAGGCTAGCAGACTGCAGGTGATACTGGCAGACTTCGGGCTTTTGCTGACTACGAGTGTTCCTGTCAGATTTAAAGTTTTTATCCAGGCTTGAGGTTTGTTGGGAGAGTTTCTAACTTGTTTGAAGGCTTCAGGTGCTGCTAGCGAGCTTCGATTTCCGATGCAAAATTTACTTGCTGGTAACTATTTTCGTAATCTTTGAGTTGACCAACTCTCTTTCCATATTATTTCTAAAATGGCTATAGAAATATTCTGTTTTTCTTTTGATGTACGTCTCTTGTACGTGATGAAGGCATTTTTTCTTTTGATGTACATCTCACTTTGGTTAAAATTTTAAATATCATAGTCCGTAGCAATCGGACGATTTTTTGTTTCCTATGAAACCAGTTTAAACCTCAAACGTGAACCTCTACCAATTGTTCAGACAATCAGCATAAAGTACGCTGTATTTTCCCTATTTTTCCTCACCTGGAAATCCAAGTTCAAATGAATTCCACACTATCTGCATCTAAATAAAATCGAACGACTTTTTTCTCACCTGTAGCTCCAAATCCTATTGAATTTACCACGATCTTCATTCAAATAAATGCAACTCTCTATGTAATAATAGTTCTCTTTTTCTCCCCACTCTATTACCATGCATAATACCAGTCAATATTGCGGACGTCGGCACAACATCTTAGTTGTTCCGCAGGTTCAGTAAAGCATATCGCGTCCGGATGGCTCCTGGCAATATTGGAAGACTCGAAGGCCTGGTGCTTCCGATATATTGGCCTCTGTGTCTCGTTTGTATTCGATACAGCGGCTGTACGGCTGTTTTTGTCTGTCACTGTGTAATGTCTGTGTTACTATCCTGCTGTGTGATGCTTAAGTTTGTTTTCCGCTGTGTGATTATCAAGTTTGTATCACAGCTAGAACTATGTGTGAATGTGTCGTCTCTAGGTTAGTGTGTGACTGTGTCGACTCTAGGTTAGTTTTATGACTGTTTCATGGCTAGGTTAGTGTGTGACAGTGTCCTGGCTAGGTTAGTATATGACTGTGTCGTGTTTAGGTCAGTGTGTGACTGTGTCGTCTCTGGGTTAGTGTGTGACTGTGTCGTAGCAAGGTTAGTGTGTGACTGTGTCGTGGCAAGGTTAGTATGTGCTGTGTCATGGTTAGGTTTATTCATAAGGTTAGATCCTTACAAATACCGTGAAAGTTGAAATAATATATTATCTTAAGATTAATACTTAGGTTATGCAGTTTAAAGTTCAATCGCTTGTCGTTTTTCTCTGCATCTAAAACGGATCTCGCGTCAACTTGGATCGTTCGGCGATTTCTGTGTCTGATCTGCTTCGTAATGGGACCGGATGAGTTGCTGGAATGTCGTTATC
Source organism: Hyalella azteca (assembly GCF_000764305.2). Classification (NCBI taxonomy): domain Eukaryota; kingdom Metazoa; phylum Arthropoda; class Malacostraca; order Amphipoda; family Hyalellidae; genus Hyalella; species Hyalella azteca. Next base: position 73,790 of record NW_025937086.1, read on the forward strand.
GGGATTCTCGTGAATTTGAAATCCGCGATGAGGATTCGTTTTCTGATTCAAAGGCGCGATAGCGGAATCCGGTGAGCTTTTCAGGTCGGAACGTCGGAAATTATTCTTCTTGTCGCGGCAAAGTTGACAGGAAATGATGAAGTGACGCAAAGTTGGGCTTTATCACCGGAAAAAATACTTTCGGGAACATGTCTGAGAAAATATCAGAAAAATGGATGGGTCATATTGTTCAAATAGTGACACACATGCTTCGTGTAGCACTGATGTGTCTTTGTCTGGGCAAACTGTTCACGATGACTCACATAGGTTCGAAGGTGCATCTTTACTTGGACGAAGTCTCGTTCATTTCTCTGAGTGAAGGCGAGATGTATCCGAAAACTGGAGAAATATTCGACAAATAATGTATTCAACACATTCTTATATGCAAATAAGTAATTTTTATTAATGCTCCACTTAAAGTTCAAAATGGTTGTTTTCAAGCCTAAATCATAACCATACGAATGAAGCCTAAACTTACAAGAAATATCATGATGAATTTACAGCCTATTTTTTCCAGTTTTCTTGTTCACGAGACTCTAAAATTTTGAAAGTTAAAACCAAACTTAATTTTTAAGAAACCCTAAAATTTTTTTTAACTTTGGCTAATCACGGAGTCGGGGGATTTAAAAGAGTCCGACGAATTTCGTCCCTTTGAGCGATACTTGCTGCAAGAAGTTCGGTTCTTTCTTTAATTTTAGGTTAATTTGTCCGTCAGCACCGAACTCTTGACATTCTTATTCTTCGGCGCGCATGATATCGCGAAATAAATTATTTCTTCACTCCAATGTGAATCTGATTCACTAACTTTTATGATGGGTTTTAACTTACGCGATTTCACGTTTAACTAAAATTGCTGTGAGAAAATTTCTAGGCTTACCTCTAACTGATCATGATTTTTGAGGGAAAAAATAAACATGCGAGTATATTGTATATTGTGTTATGTCCGCTCGATCTCGTCAGTGTTATGTCCGCTCGCGGCTCGGGCTGCGTATTGAAAGTGTAACACTATTAGGAAAAGATGAACCATAAGTTTTTCTGAGTGCAGTATAGGGAGCAATAGGGAGCACTCTCTTTATAGAAGCATCTGTTCTTTCTGTGACGTAAATTTAAAATTGCATCAAAATTTTATCAGTTCGTTGGTCATGATTCTAGACGCGGAAATTTATCGCTCGTGTCCAAGCCTCGTGTATCGGCAACCTCGATGAATGCATCCTGTCGCGGTTAGTTGTCTGACTTACAATTTTGTGGGCTTGCTATCTTTACATTTGAACCTGATACAACACGAATGAAATGTACAATTTATTTTCCCATTATTGAGCCGATGACTACATAGAATCTTGTAATCGCCATTAATTTAAGCGACACCAGACTAAACAATTATGATCGTTGTCAGGCAAAATGATATACTTTTAATTTAAATAATCGTATATTGGCCTGCGAATATTCTCATTATTTTTACATTTCTACTTTTTTGTGAAAATATCCTTTGATGTCGAGTTTTCGTGCCAGTGCTAATCATCGGAGCCTCCACTTACGCTCGTGGCAGGAAATTTTCACACCAAGCTTTTTCCAAAATTTTTCTTGCGCGTAATTCACGATGGTGCGACTTAGAGGCAGCACCTTTAGTGGTAGCGTTGATACAGCGCATTCAACTTATTTTTAACCCCTATTGGATTACCCATATAAAATAAAACTTTGTATTTTATTAGCTATTAAAGGCTGATATAATTTCTACATGCAGTTTAAAATTGAAACTCATTGAAATTTTTGCCGTTATTTTCATGATGATGTAAAAAATTTGCATTTGCATCGATAAGCGTAACTCCCGAAATTTTAAGCTAGATGACGAAATGTGTGTTGAATTTTCACATAATTTTCTTTCTATTTATAACTTTACACCTCAAAAATATTTCTTATCAAATGGTTCTGTAGAGAGCTAAGCAACCGAGAAGTAAGCAATTAACAACAAATTATCTTTTTCCTTTGATCAAGTCTAGAGCTGTTCAGTTCACACGACGGATCTTGAAACCCTGGCATAATATATAATATTTTTATGAAGTATAAGTAGAGTTGGAATTCTGTTGTGAAAAAATTAATAAAAGTGTATCGTAAAAAATGCGCTAATAAGACCTCGAGTGCAACAATAAAATAATAAAATTGCAATAATAAAACCTCGAGCTGCGTTAGCTGAACTCAGCTGAATATTGCAGCGTTGTTATCTATTACAATTAAACTGTCAAAAATATCCAGACATCAGTTTCAATGAATAAAATTGACGTTGTTATAATGAAGTAACATCAATACTGAATAGCCGCGCTCCCACTGGCAGGTGGCTGTAATCGGCAATAAATTTCTTTTATAACATTGAATGGTTCGGATTCTATGTACTTTTATCGTCCATTAAATTTAAATATTTTCAATGGATGAACAAAACCTCGCGCAGATAAAGCATGTCCATTATTTAAATGCTTCTGTTTCATTAACATATAAATATTATACAAATATTTATTTATCCATGTATAAATGTATTATTGAAGTTATTGAATGGAATTTATTGATTTACCATTAATTCTTTCGTGCCCTGGCGACTAACAACCAGAATACTAGTAAATTTACTGGCCCTGAACCAACCTCGTTAAACTAAACGCGCCATTAGTATGCGGGCCTACGATAAATGAAAACCCGCGCTTTTTTTACCTTTTGTCGGCATTAAACCCTTTCATTATACAATATTTTAACGGGTTTATCCCATTAAACCTTTAAAACTTATTTTCTCTTAAATCTTTTGCTGCGTTATAGTTCCTGCCAGGACGCAGGAATTTCACGCTTCACTGACGCGTTTCTTGCAGCCACGTTGAAGTAAAGTCTATTCCTTATAAAGCTTAAATCGAACCCCGTGTTTATAGTCGTTCCGAAGCACATCTCGGCGCTGGCTTTTTGATTAATTCGTGAGCAATCTTTGGCTACGGTTCCTTAAGATCGTCTTATTTGGCATGATTTTTTTTTGCTATAAAAATTCCATCCGGGTTCCGAGATCCCGTGTTCCGCAATCTCCGGCAAAATAGAACACATCTTCTATGCAATTAGAGGGAGATTCATTAAAGGGAGATGGGAATATAGAGTTCAGTCTGCATATGCAACATGATCGAAGTGCGCTAATATTGACCGGACAACGTACACGCATGGATCTGAATTTCCATGCGCTGCTCAGCGGTATATCAATCAGGCACAATATACTCGGCATGCAGTCCCTGACTTGTAATTCATGCTTCAAATTCGTTCCTGCATCATTGAATTTAGGACATCATCCCAGTGATGTACACGTCGATGCGTGACCAGTGAGGATTTCAATGCAGTTCTTATCGACCTTCTCAAAAATTTCCAGATTTTTTAGTGTTTTTTCCTGGGTCTTGATAAGTTACGATATTGTTCTCTTGGTTGATCCCTCGTTACTTCTTTGTTCCCCTTATTTAATCCTTACTTCTTTGTTAAACTTAATTATTTAATATTTTATCTAAGATTTTATTGCTTTTCATGGGAGTTTTTCATGGCAGGGCGTTTGCAGGTCTCGGGCGGGCAGCGACTCCGCCCTCCATCTTTTCTTGATGTGAACAAAGCTCTTCTTGACGGCATAATTTGCGTGGGTTATTTACGCTCTTATGTTATTCAAGGGATTATAATTTGCATGGGTTATTTACGCTCTTATAAATGAGAAATTCATTGTACATCTGTAAGATTGGAGATACTGGATTCTTTGGAAGTGTTGTCTTTAAAAAGTAATTTTTAAACGTATATTATTATGAATATCTATTCTTGAAAGGCTTGTCATTTTATTTTGGTTCTACAAACGACTAACCCGAGTATACAAATATAATGCGGATTCATTTTTAAATTTAATTTGATCGGACTTTAATAATTTAATTTACATTTATCTTTCGGACAAATGAAAAAACTCGCCGGTATTCTGGAGAAAAGAAACTGCATGTTTACCCGCCAGTTCTCAAAATGAATTCATTTTCGCCGCAGTGTACATCGACGATGTCTGCTGATAAGATGAGCTTTAAACTCTCGAAATTCTGGCTTGAAAACGGGTGAAAAAACATGGCCGCTTGCTTGTCAGTGCGCATCGTTTTCTAAGAAAAGTAAATCTTGACGTTCCCGAGCTGACAGAAGCATTAAAGAACTCGTAATTAAATTCCAAACTGGGACGAGCAACAAAATGTTTTTACTGGCTCACAATTACGTTCTTTGCTCCACAATTGAGAAACCAGTCTCCACTTTTAATACTTGCCATCAAACCAGTAATCCAGTTTAATGAAGCATCCGTGCCTTTAGGCAATGGCTTTCAAACTCATTAGTCGTGTATCCTCTAATGGATATTGGAAACCGAAAATCCAGTGACTGATTCTGTTTCTGTCCCATTTATTTAGCATATAATCAATATTTCCCATGCCGATCCATCTTTCGGGTAATGAAATTCCCCGCTCTGCCCATTGCTTGGCTATGCAGCCGAAGAAGAAGTGCCTTCGCCGGCGACGGAATGACTCCAATTTTGCGGCATGACGTGATCATCCACCGCTGCCTCCACGACAAATTAAATTGCGTTTCACAAAGAAGGATGCAGCCTTCGTAATTTGAGAAGCCCGCGCATGGGCTCCCGACACCCAAAAAATGCTAAGTTTGCTGCCAGATTTTCCCCATTAAAAATAATGAAATACGCGGATGCCGTTAGGGAACGACCACGAATGAAGAAATGAGGCAGTGTCTGGGTTTTGGTTTATGTCTTTTCCAAAAATTGCGGGCAGATGAAAGTTCTATAAAATTTTTGGTTTCTTATGCAATTTTTTTACACAAATTTGTCTGCTGTGTTATTGTTTATATACTAAGGCCTGTGTACGAAGAAAGCTGCAACACGGATAATGAAAAACATCGTCCGAAATAGTCAGGCTAACTCTGATCGTTGATTGAAATGCTCAATTTTAATTGAAACTTTCAAAGAATCGTTAATGTTTTCAGCTGTAATCACCGTAATAAACTAATCAATTTCATTCTCAAATACTTCTTGTGCCAAATAATTCTTAAATTTTATGTATTTTATGCCTCAATCGCAGACCTCCTCGTCCATCAGAGTCACGATCGCGACGTCCGGTGCCGAAGTTGCTTTAACGAGCGCTTGACGGGCATAAACTTGCTTATTGCATCGTCATCCTTTTATGGTCTGATCTGGAGCAGCTGTGGTCGCATTGTAGGTCGGAGCGTTGTGATGTTTCTGGTAATTGTTCAGCTTACATTGTTATTGTTGCCCAGTTTTGAGCTTGCATTGCCATTGTTACTCAGTACTCAGTTGTTGAGCTTGTATTGCTATTGTTGCTCAGTTGTTGAGCTTGTATTGCTATTGTTACTCAGTACTCAGTTGTTGAGCTTGCATTGCCATTGTTACTCAGTACTCAGTTGTTGAGCTTGTATTGCTATTGTTGCTCAGTTGTTGAGCTTGAGTTGTTGAGCTTGCATTGCCATTGTTACTCAGTACTCAGTTGTTGAGCTTGCATTGCCATTGTTACTCAGTACTCAGTTGTTGAGCTTGTATTGCAATTGTTACTCGGTTGTTGAGCCTTTATTGCAATTGTTGCTCGGTTGTTGAGCTTTTATTTCTCGATTTCTGAGCAGCAATTGTATTGTTCACCGTTCTTGTATCGAGTGTCCTCGATGTGTTGTGTTATCGTACGTATGTTATTCGATATCGTATCGTATCGAATCTGGGGAGTGCATTCCCGTTAACGCAGACGAAGAAATAACAACTGTATCGTTTTTAATAATCTACCCTGGAGATCGAATCAAGAGGACTTAATGCACTTTTTTGAGGACCATTTTGTCACATAAAAAGTTTATTTCGAAGTGCGTATCGGTGTTACGTGCAGAAAGTTTGTTCCTAATTGTATAATTTGACTCATGATTTTTTCTGTTGTGTAGAAAATATTTAATGGTAATAATGAGTGATAATAATTATTGATAATTTTACTCTTAAATTTAGCACAATACATTGGTACTCAGAACTCATGCGAATTACGAAATACTCGCATATGCCCGAAAGTAAAGTTTCGGTTCAACCAATCGATACATAAAATCAGGGATATTGATGGCGCTGCTGAATAAAGTAGGTAATATGAGACATGGATAATATTGAACATGTAGAATGCGTAGATGTTAATGCAAGGAATGCGGGTCGAAGCGATATAGCAAGTGTGTAAGGCGCGGTTGTTTCGAGACCGTGGGAAGGAGTTAGTTTACATTGAACGTGGGCGAGCTCAGCGCGAGGGACATTCCAGTCGAGGAATATGGCGTCACTTCGAGGGTATAGGCTTAACTGTGCGCGACTGCTGCCTATATAAGGACCTTAAAATTGGCGCCAAGGGGTTGGTTCTACGGAGGTGACCGTCACGCAAGCACGGTCTGCAGTCAGCGGACTGTATATTTAACGTCCGCGGCCGTGAGGCCGGCGGTGTTACCGTTTTCGAACATTGACGGTCGCGAGAAACCTGGACTTATCGAAGCAGCCAAGAGTCAGGTGAGCACGTCAAGAAAATCAACATCAACACTACGGCTGCGACACAGCCGTGAGACAATGCGAGAGGGCCATGCGTTGTACAACGATTATAACGCACGTCATCAGAAGATTTAAGTTTCGAGCTCTACACCAAGAATAATCGGTACGATCATCAATAGTACGGTCACAACTCTCATCAGAAGAAGCGTGACTGTCACATCTTCAACCGAAGTACGGTCGTCATAAATTCTACGGTTAGACCGGCCGTGAGACATCACTGTAGTGCGCGGGTAATACGGCCATGAAGAAAGAGCAACTGTGAAAACGGACGCGAGTATACAGCAGCGGTAGGGTCGCTGAACATACGTCCGCAAACGTGTGTGCAAGTTACGGCCGTTTACAACAGTCGTACGGCTCAACGGAACTGCGATGTATCAACATTTTCCGGTAAAATTAGATGATTTTAATGATGCAAACTGTTTGGTTTTGGACTTTTCATTGTGTTCAGATTACATTTTTCATGCACTAGAGATTTTTGTTAACGTAGGATGTGAACTTGAATTTCTCAATTTAATATTAAATGTATCAGTGTTTCATTACAACCTTTTCTTTGTACTATACTATTTTTGCCGTAACCTTTCCAAAAGAGAACCTTTTCATACGTGCCTATCAAGCGCCACTCGGCGACGACCCGACAAAACGATAAGTTCTAAATATCTGAACCTGAACGTAACGTAAATTTGGAAGAGTAATCACTCCGAGTGTCCAACTTTAAAATATATGACATGATAGAAACTACTTATGATTTTTTTTATTCTAATCACTGCAGTTTCTTTATACTTTTCTACGGATCATGCCGTGCATTTTTAATTTAACAAAATTCAAACGATATATATACTTTTTGTTTTTTATGATGGAAACCATTTTCCTCCGATAAGTATGTGTTTTTTTTCTTTTGCAGACAATTACTCTTAGCTTTGTTGAATATTTCACGTTTTTTTATTCGAAACTTCTCCAGTTTTTCATTTTACTTTGAGCGCAGCAGACTTTAAAGCGAGAACTTGTGTCGCTTCCAAGCAAAGCCTTACGCATCGAGCCTTGCGCTTCGAACGTATAGTGCAGGGCTTAAGTACTAAAGCGTCGAAAGGGAGATACTGATCCCCAGTTGATTTAGGATTTTATTATTGGGTATCCTCTAGTTGGTTCAGTATTTTTATTGTGTATCCTCAAGTTGGTTCAGTATTTTTATTGCGCATCCCCCTAGTTGGTCTAGTTTTTATTGTAGTAAAAGTTAACCTCAAAACGTCAAATCCTGGAAATTTCTTTGCAAAAAAACTGAATATAAGCAAAATTTTTTCGTCAATATTTACTTGTTGTTGCTGATGATGAAGTTTTTTTAAATTCTTGAACCTCGCTCGCCATTACTGAAAGATGACGACTCCTTTGGTGCCGTGCAAAAAATCCGTGTTGGGAAACTATGGCGTTTGCATTTACATCTTTAATGTCGGGTTTTTGGAACCCATTTTTAAAAATATGTTCCACATCGCTGGATAATTCAAATTGTTCCCAAAGTCTTTATAGTCATAAATATTATTTAATTGCTTGCTCAAAGCCATTTGTTTATTTGCTCTACTGCTTTTTGAAAAATTTGCGTGATTTATCTGTTGACTATTCAACTTCCTCGTCGTAAGTAGCAGCCTGAAGTGGTAGGATACTATCAACAGTTTATGTTCAGCTCAAGCTTCTGTTAACAGAAACAAGTCGTCGAGTGTTTTTTTCACAACACGTGCTTCTGTTAACAGAATCTCTAAGAACAATCAGTGCTCCCATGACTCGCTTCTGTTGAAAGATGAGATTCTAGGGAGTGCAGTTTTGCCAGTTTCGCAGCATTACGGCTGTTAACAGAATCCGGCCGTTAGTGCGCATTTCTCTTCCTTTCAGTTCATGCGTCTGTTAACAGAAGCTGTAAAACTGCCTGTAAAAATCGTAAACAGAGCGTCCTTCGTCCGATGATTGATAAACGCTAACTCTGCTCCACTGGTCATATTTGTTATTATTTGTTCTAGTCAAGCAATTGAATTTAATGTTCGAGTGTAATAGCTCAGGATGATTGGTCTAGCGCACCAGATGGAGCACTAGATGTATCAGTAAAAGTTTAATTTTATGATATTGAAGTAGAGATGGACTTTTTAAATATGAAGTGAGAATGATTGCGTATTTATGGTATGAATTTCATACTAATGATGAGATTGCACCGAGCGAATTTAAAGTACTATGATTTTATATTTTATACAGTTATTGTAAAAATCTTGTTTGTATAAATTCTTTGTTTTTGTATGCAATGTAATCATTGATACGTCGATATAAACATTTAAAGTCCATGCCAATTTATTTCAAATCTGCTTTAATCTATTATCCAAAGTATCATATTTATTTTTGAGTTGCTTAAAGTAAGATTATATTTACTATGAAAACTTCTGTTTTCTATTCACCGATTATTTTGTTATTGTCTTGCACTTGCATGATCAGAAAATCACAGAGATGCCTCGAGAAATATCCTGTAAATTTATCTCTTTACTCATTTATATTTTTTAAGATGTATTGAGCTTATTGATAATTTTTATTTTGCTCTTATTCATAAAGGGATTATTAACGTAAAATTACTTGACCTCATTTTGTTTTTACCAACAAGCAACATTAAAAAATCCACTATTTTTATTAAATTGAATGCAATTTATTGTTAAGTATTTTAAAACGGTATTAGGTATTTTAAAACGTGTGAACGCTGAAACTATTACAAGTCGAAAGATGTGTTGTAGTTTCAGGTTAACGCACACAAGCGTGCAACTTCAGAGTTGATTGAAGCGATGATGTCAGTGACGTAGTCAGCTGAGTTGGACGGCGTCTCTACAGGACTGCACGCAAACGGTTAAACCGACGCGTGCAATGATGAGGATATTGCTGCTATTGTGCTGTCAGTCAAGTTCTTAACTGATGTTCATGACAGCCAAGTTATCATTTCATGTTCATGTCAGCCAAGTTCTCATCTCATGTTCATGTCAGCAAAGTTCTCATCTCATGTTCATGTCAGCCAAGTTCTCATCTCATGTTCATGTCAGCCAAGTTCTCACCTCATGTTCATGTCAGCCAAGTTCTCATCTCCTGTTCATGTCAGCCAAGTTCTGATCGCATGCAGCGACGGGCAACCGAGGCAGCCGCTGGACACGCGAGCCTCACCTCTGGGCAAAACCTGACTCGAGTTGTGCACATGAAGTGCATTGGTGCAGTGTTGTATTTTATCTAATTATTTTTTCGCTGTTGTGGTGTTGTGATCTTTTGTTGCTGCCTTTTTGTGTTGTTTTACCGTTTCATTTTTGAGCATTGTTGCATTTTTGTGTTTTTTTTTCCAATTTTGCGTTGATGGGTGGTTGAGATTTTACTTTACTGCGTAGTTGTGTTACGAGCTTCATGCTAAGTTTTACTTAGGAATAAATCTATCATAAGTAACTTTTAAACACTGAAACTGAATGCACGTTAAATTCAGTACAAGTTAAAAAGTAATATTTGATAATTTATAGTAAATTCTGAGAACAAAATAGTTTTCAACCGCGTTTAGTGGCGTTTGAGTAGAATCTCTCACCGTAATTGTTATGTTTTCTTGATTGAAAGTTAAAAGTCAATGTGAGAAATGCAGAATTGAAAGAGGATAATTTCGTGAAATGAAGATATTTTCAGCCTAAAACATGAGTACCTGATACAACGTAATTGCATCCACAATATAAAATGACATGAATCGGAACAAATACGCCATAAGCTTTCCAAACAAAAACTATCCTTGCATCATGACAATACTTTTCGTGTACTTGCAGCGAATTTTTTCTTCCGTAATTCTAAAAATTTGCAAGGTAACTGAATTGTCATAATGCTGATTTTTAAGGCGTTAGTTCAGTCGGGAGTTTCTTGTTAATTGATGTATTAGAAGCTTTTTTCAATCGATTTGAAAACAATTCCTCTTAATCGATGTATAAAAAGTTCTTGTTAGTCAGTATAAAAACACTTCGCGTTAATTCATGTATGAACAATTCAAGTAATTATTGTATAAACCATTCGTTAATTTCATGTATAAATAATTCATATACACAATTCGTGTACATTTATGTCTAAATAAATTTTTATAAGCCACTTGCTGATATTTTTGTTAGCCAAAATATTACGCGTCAATAAATAATTCGAACTTCTAAGCTAAGTCCGTCTCAGTTTCCGCAGAGCTGGAATTATGAGGGATTCTTATTGCTTTGAGGAACCCTTATGAGTTTATTACCTTACATGAGTGCTTTACGACATGGCGTCTGCATCCTGTTCGAGCCATGCAAAAATTGCTGCGTGGTTTTGTGGCAGAGCTTTAAATGGTCTTCTATTGTTTATGTTTTTTTTATTCCCGAATCGATTTTCGCTTCAAGGTTGACTTGTTCAGCGGCGAACTTATATTCCTTGGTCCCTGGGCGCCATAATTTGCTGGATGGCTTACAGACTAACTAGATAAGTAAACGTGAGATGAGAAAACGTTACGTCAGCCGTGAGATAAGAAGGCGTATCAGAACCAGCGGCAGCTGTGAGATAAGAAGACGTATCAGAACCAGCGGCAGCCGTGAGATAAGAAGACGTATCAGAACCAGCGGCAGCTGTGAGATAAGAAGACGTATCAGAACGAGCGGCAGCCGTGAGATAAGAAGAAGACGTATCAGGACGAGCGGCAGCCGTGAGATAATAAGGTTGTTAATTAAAGGTTGTTAATTAAATATTCGTAACATCCCAAAGACATTAATGTAAAATGGCCAACAATATTATTGTGAATTGAATTGTATCTCTAATCCCCCAAGAATAATTCGCTATTAAACTAAAAAATCCCAAATGAAGCACTGAAAATGCGTCATTAAATCCTAATACAGGTTGCTCCAAATTGTCTTTATATCTTTAAAAAGACGGATTAATTTATCCCTTCATAATTCCAACAATAAATTATCAGACTTCATTGTAAGCAAAACCAAAACTAGTGCCCGATAAGCGTAATTATGATCGTATTTCTTAAGGTCATAATTATAATCCTTCTTATTCGTGATCTTCTTTGTGCGTTGAAAAGCTTTAATGAACTGAACCTTGGGGCGATGATGCGACCTCCTCATCCGGCTGGATGAGACGGCCTTCAAAACATGATGGCAAATACACGAGGTAATTAGCATTTAAAATATTTTTGGGGCTTCGCTTTGGGGCAGGAGAAAACTCCGTATAATTTCAACGCTGAACAATTACCAGCCTCAGTTATCTGATCATTTTAAACGTAAGTTATTTCAGTTTAAAATTTGGCAGTACCGAGCAAATTTACGCGTATTATTTTGAGCTCAGCCGCTCAAATAAAAGTTGCTACCTATACCAGTAAGTAATTATCCTTTTTCATAGTAATTTTACCGCTTTTAAATCATTTCTATGAGCTGGCTACATAAATAACTCAATTTACGACAACTTAGACGCTGTTGTATTCCTATATAATCGTGAACACGTCGGCTGCTGGCACCCGCATAGCCCCAGGCGACGTCGCTCTGCTTCTCGTCTCAACGGCGACCGCAAAACTGCCTCTTGAAAACCGCTAATCAGCGCAGCAAAAACCTCCTGGAAACCGAAACCGCTGTGGTGTATACTTCGCTAATGTTAAGGTTTCTCTGCACGCAACTCAGCACGAGAGCACGAACAAGCTGTCTGACTCCTTTGAAAATCAATTGGCGGATTAGGGCAACCTTGCCAGTTTTTCTTGGAGTGGAAAATTATGCTGAATTTGCTCTTTTTCTTGTCTCGAATGCCTCTATTTCAGAAGGCATTAGCATATCTGGATGCGAAGTTACCGATTTTCGACGATTGCGTACCATACGCAGTAGCTCTACTCATGGTAGTTTACGGTTTTCATGATCGCTTTGAGCTATCTCGATCCCTGATACAATTTAGAAATCGTCTTATGTCAACCTTGCTTTATACCATCACCTACCATTTCAACACTCGCTGCAAGCGCGCTATCCTTTCTATTGATAAACGTATGCCAATAAAGAACATTTTATATATTTTTACAATTAACTACCGAAATTTATATGCAAATTTATTCCAGCTCCCGATAATTGGATACATTTTTCCTTCGTTAATTAATAAAGAGTAGGAAGAGTCAAATGACCAAAAAACTATAATGTTATTCATAACTCTATAATTTACCTTCGCATAAATCATTAAAATTTAAGGTAAATCTGAACCCGGAAAGCTTGTTATCGATCAAAACTAAAGGCTTGTGAATAATTTCACGGGGAGTTGGTTGGCTAACCTGCGGCGGTCGAGGGTCAATTAGCGCGCAGGCGCCGTAATGGCAGAACTTGCCTAACTCCTGCACGAAATATGGCCGGCCTCTCGCTAAGTCATTAGCACTGCAACAACAAAAACATTCGTTTTATTCAAGCAGTATTTTTAATCATTAGGTCTTAGGAAGCATTAAACAACTTACCCCTAAAACCTAATGATTAAAAAGACTAATGAAAAAACATTTGTTTTATTCAACCAGTATTTTTAATTATTAGGTCTTAGGAAGCATTAAACAACTTGCCTATAAACCTAATGATTCAAAATACTAATGAAAAAAACTTTGTTTTATTCAACCAGTATTTTTAATTATTAGGTCTTAGGAAGCATTAAACAACTTGCCTATAAACCTAATGATTAAAAATACTAATGAAAAAAAATTTGTTTTATTCACTAGGCTTTTTAATTATTTGGTCTTAGGAAGCATTAAACAACTTACTTCTTAAACCTAATGATTAAAAATACTAATGAAAAAAAACTTTGTTTTATTCACTAGTCTAGTCCACAATTATTAGGTCTTTGGGCAGTTTGAGATAAGTAAATTAATGAATCGTTATTAAACAGAAAATTAATTCGTGGTTTTCCTCAAAAGAAACGATTTTTTTAATGACGATACATTTTAATGGTTAAAACGTCATGATTGGATGCTTTGCTGCGTCGATGCCATACATAATCGGAAATTTTAACTTTTACTTAGAATAAATTCGTTTTTAAAGAGAGTAACGATAATTCAATTTTTTCTGTGTAATAAGAAAATTCAATGCGTTGTTAATTTACAGAGTTTTTTCTTATTATTTATTTCTCTTGGCAAGAACACTTAGTTTGAATGACTTTTTAAATTAGAATAATATTTTGACATAAAATTTAAGAAGTCGTTGTAGCTCACAAACTTAATTCTGTATTTCTACAATGAAGAGATTTCCGTTTTTTACAACACGCTATTTTAATTGCAAGAATTTACGATAAGGGAAATCCATTGCAATTTCGATCATTACGAGGAAAAATTTTTATTTCGTTTCGAGGAAATAATTGAATATATTTTTTTCAGCTGCTGACAGACAATTTATTTATACTGAATGCATTAAAATGATTAGCCTGCAATAAAAACTTATCTTTCATTTAAGTAATTAACTTGGAACGTTCAGGTCATATATAAATTGAACTCTTGCCTTTCGAGAAAATCTCTGAACTGTCTGCAGAAGTTTTAATCAAATCAGCTTAATAAGGATAATAAATTTAGTTAAGATCTTCATCTAATTTATTATGAAAGTTATTTATGTACGAGTTCTGTGAGAAATTAAAACCTTGAATTTAAAATGGATAGTATCACATTTTTGTGCTGGACAACTGAATTTGACTTTGCCGGGAAATTTACCTTGAAAGTGAAAATAGGGGAAATCTTCAATAAAATAAAAATATTCGGATCCTGTATTTGGAAAATAATTAAAATTAATTATGAATATTATTGTTGCAAGATTATTTGACACAAAATTGTTATGGATCTATAATTATATTTATTAAATCCGTACTAAAAATACATACTAAATTTTCCTTTAGCAAAATTTCTAATTAGTTTCAGCAAAAAACATGAGAAAAATCGTCGGTTTAAAAAAATCGTGACTTGCTCTATGGCCTTATTTCCGTTTTGGGTACCTCACGTCCAAGCCTTGTATATTTGCTGAAAATTTCTGAGCTTTTGCTCAAAACTCACCCCAGAACTTTGACCAAACATGGCAGCCAACAGCCCAACTCTCATAGTAATGGTATAATTTATCCAAATACTGATGAGATTCTACACAATACTAGATCCTTCATAATACTGGAATAATTCCTAATAATGCTTGTATGATCCCTCATAATAATGATATTATTCCCTTAAACTCGCATGATTTCTCATAATACTGGCATGATCCTTAATAATACTTCTTAACAGTTTCTCCTTATACTTAAAAATTCCTTAATAATACTTGCATGATCCCTCATAATACAGTACTTGTATGATCCTTGATGATACTTGTAGGATCCCTCATATTACGTGTATGATCCCTCATAATACTGCTATGATCCCTCATAATACTGCTATGATCCCTCATAAAGTCATAATACTGCTGTGATCCCTCATAATACTGCTATGATCCCTCATAAAGTCATAATACTGCTGTGATCCCTCATAATACTGCTATGATTCCTACCTTCAACACGAGCATGATGCAATGAGAGATGATATCATATTAGCGCTCGGTTCTGATGGGATGGACGAGGTCTTATGAATCTCTCACTTTCTTCAACTCTTTATTTACGTTTGATGATGCAGTTGAACCCTAGAAAATGTAGTCCCACAATTGATGTATATTCTCTGGAGCATTGATTCGAAATGATCCCGAGTAAAATATGTCCGTGTTTTTATGTATTTGACATCTAACCTAGAAAATTTCAAATATATTTAGTAAAGTAAAGTGATGAACCGATGTTGACAACCTTGGGGAAGGGTAATGTGCTGATGCAGGCCCTGAATGTGGTAATGAGATATAACTATTTAAAAACCGCAGCTCAATAGACTCGCTTTGATTGTATTATATTCGTAAATTGTTGGAATTCCTCTTTTAATTCGTTTAATGCTTGTTAAAGATTTAATGACATTCTGATTCATCATTGTCTTCTCAAGGTTATTGATTTTACCAACCTCCTTATCATTGCAGTTTTTTTTTGAGAATCAGCGTTGATGATATGCATGGGAATGTGTAGTTTGCTTGCAAAAAAATTAAAATGAGATCAATATACAACATGCAACAGAGGTCGAGGCTACTTTATATCAATTTAATTTTTAACTATATAAGTTCACTTAAGCTCTCACGTATAAGAAGACGTATTGTTCAAGTATGTTTGTTTATGTGCGTTTGATTGTAGCTCTGAACTTCTATTAAAAACCAGTTGACGTCACGCATCTGGGCAGATAGATTTTCTTCACTTAGATTTCGAAGATTGGACAAAATTTACTATTAAAAAATGATAACTTTTTTATGATATCGCTTTTAATTCTCTATTATTGTTTACTTTCGCTTGACCTAGGTTTCGAAGACACGCCTCGGAGATTAGACACTCAGAGAGATTCTTCGTTGGACTTTACTTAATAGCATTTATAGTTCATTCTAGAGACGGAAGATTTTGCAACATTATGTTCGTGTTGTTTATTGCATATTTTCCAATGAGAAATTTAATTCGCTGTGCAAAACTGCACCTCGCGGGCTGTCTGCTCTCAACAAATGGTTTCCTCATATCTAATTTTCAAGCCTTTTTTATTTAAGTTTTATGGTGAATCTGTCTAAACTCATTACTTGTAACATTATTGAATATTTCACTTCGTACAACTATGTAAACGATATACAAGCTTTCCAAAAATTTCACGTCTAACACAGCACTAACTAACACTGATTAACTAACGAATTAAAAATATTTTACCGTAAAACTTATACCTCTTCCCTCACTGCTTGTGAGTGTTTCATTATACAAACTCGTGTCAATAAATTGCATGTTTACACCTACGCGCCCCATCTGCTCGTGACTGACTCTTTGTATCAGTCAAAGCTGACAACGGAAATACCAAGTCTCATTAAAAGACTTTTTCCTACATCGTCCTTCTCTTCACGATCTGGAGATGCCTTCATCACGAACATGTCAGGGGAACTTTAAAATGATTATTTTACTACGATAAAAATGATTTATTATAAGAAAATATTGTTGGCATAAGGAATAGAAAATTATAAAGAAAAATTGGCATATTCAAACAAACATGATGCATCAATAGTGCTTGTTTTATGGAAATTATGCGTCGATTAATTAGCCTGGATGAAGTTGGTTTCGATTAAGAATTTACGGATGAATAAATCCTGGCATAAAAATACGCATGCCACATGTTACTCAAGTTGTAGTGAACAATAATTTGGGATGTTTAGATCAGGCATGCGATCAAATTTTTTTGTGAATAATTTGAGTTCAATTGTGATCAGTTTAGAGAGAAACTAAAAAGTTACCATCGTCAGTTAATACTGTGTAATTTATATTGAGAAGCAGCATGCAAACATTTAGGAGTCTATTTAAGTTTCGTTTAGGCTGCTCGTAAAGAAATTGTATGTATTGATATTTCAGCTATTATCTCTCCTTATTTCTCAATAAATACTGTAGATTTTCTCGAGTCCCGGGCGAAAGTGAGCTAAAATTATTTAAAAATTTGCAGCAATTAATTTATTAATTTAGGTTTCGTATTTTTCTTATATGCATCCTCATTTTAGTTCTATCTTTTGGGAAGCATATTACATTATCAAATATGTTCTGGGGCCACTTTAAACAAACTAAATTAATATTTAATTTAAATAATTATAATATTTGGGGAGACTCTAAAATTTTTTTAACATTTTCTAAAGGTATTGACCTAAACCTAAATTCTCCTAAAAACGTTCAATTCAATTAAAATGAACGAATGAAGCATATTTCAACATTATCTCAATATTTTGTCCTTCAAAGTTATTCATGACTAAAAAGGCGAAACGGGTATTCAAACACGATTAACTAAGAACTGAGATTCTGGGCGTAGATCTATTGTAAATTGCAGACAAAATGTGTGCCAAGTTTGCACGACTTTTGTGAAAGGTAGCGATGATTAGCATGTGTTTGATGAAGCTACCGATATTCTGATGAATTATTCGACGATGTTTCAAATGATTAACTATGGTTCACGCCCTCGCAACAGCCCTATCAAGAACATCGTAACTTGCTTTTACGTAAAGATTATGTATGACGAATACGTTAATAGCTTTGTTTAGTTTTTATCTAATTTTGTATTGAATAATCGAGTAATAACTCTGATTTTCTGGTTACAATGAATCTTTGATATCCGAAAATATTTTTTTAATGGCACAATAATCACATAGGCTAAGTTTTAATGCAGGAAATACATGTGTGTGTTTTAGGTGCAGGCATGTTACTGTGCACTTTTTGACTTTTATATCGATCAAAAATGAATGATGCCTTTTTATAGAAAGACATCGGCATTTTTTTGTAGAAATGTGTCTTTAATTAAAGTTCATGGGAGCGATACTCTTATTTGAGCGATTGAAATCGTTCAGGCATTTCAACGTTCAATAATATTAGTGAAGCATAAATTATATGAATAATCATTTGACTTTTCAACTTATTATTATTGGTCTAATTTCATTATTATTATATATTGATCTAATTTCATTACTTATTTTTATTATTTCAACAATTATTATTGATCTAATTTCTATCTAATTGAATCGAATGAATTACCGTGACTTTCGTTTTTTTATTCCAAAATTTTGAAATTTCATTTTCTGTCTCCTTTCCCATCCAGCAATTATTTCTTTCATGTGATAATTACCTTCCAACTATTACTATTTGCTGTATTTTTTCTCTTCTGCTAACTATTCTTTTGCTCTTTTTATGAATGCAATAACCTCCTTGTTGTGTAATGATGTGATTATGATATTATTAACGATGTTTCGTATGTAAATAATCAATGTAAGCTTCGCGTTGAGCCTTCTGCCGTCCATGAGACCGAGAGCCGCGTTGTTACGTGACCAGGGGCCATACTTTCAAAACTCGCTAAGTGAACGTAAGTACTTACGTTCTATATTCTTGTCTATGATTGGTGGATTTTGCTTGGAAGGCCGTCAATGATTGGCTCATGAACTTACGATCTCTTAACTTTTTTTGAAAGTATGGGCCCAGGAGCAAATATCTCACAGATACTTCCACTTGAATATAATTTGTTATCTTGAAAATAATTCGATATCTAACTAAGACAAACATCACGATTCAATGCGTAAAAATTACAATGTACTACAAACAACGTAAAAAATCATTCAATGCATTCGACTCATGCGATAATGTATGAAATAAATATGTCCTTTGGATTCGTCTTTTTATTACTATATTTCAAAATAAACTATATTTTTGTTGCAAGACATTCCACGTCACTGATATTAATATAATTAAGTCAAAGTTAATGTCGCTACATCTTGCATTTCAACCTGTTTTCATGCAAATTTCTCGCATCAAATATTCTTCACATGCTCAACCAAGAGTACGTAAACTCAATTAAATTCGAATTTTTTTTAATGTTTTATCGGCAAAGCTCGACATCAATCATCAATAATGTTGCATCAGCTGCATCACGGCTTTTATGTTTGTGACGTTCATTATCACGAGTACACTTTATTAACTTGACAATTTTTTTACATATTATCTCGACACATATTACAGAATTATTTACAAACATCAATCAAGCGAAGCAAGTTTGCATGCACTCTTTCACCGCGTTTGTGTTTGTAACTTGACGTGAAGACGCGTGAGCTGACACAGGCATTATAATGCAGCCTCTGTGTTCTGTATACCCCTGTGTTCTGTGTGCCCCTGTGTTCTGTATGCCCCTGTGTTCTGTATGCCCCTGTGTTCTGTATACCCCCGTGTTCTGTATACCCCTGTGTTCTGTATGCCCCTGTGTTCTGTATGCCCCTGTGTTCTGTGTGACCCTCGTGTCATGCAGATCTTGGAAACCATGATGCGTTAGTCGTCTACTTGATTATTATGAATAATTTTTTCACCGTGTATATATTCATCATGTATTATGTATTCACCGTGTAGAAATTCATCATGAGTATTCATCATGCATATATGACATGATTTGTCGGAAATTTAGGACCCCTGGGTATGAATTAAATATCAAAATTTTATCTCTCCTTTCCATATTTTTATTATTTAATTAATTCAGAATTAGTTCGCATTTTTTATTTTTCATTTAATTCTCTTTATTCACTCTTATTGTGTTATTTAGCTATTCATCCTTATCTTACATGAGTACAAGTAGTATTAACGGTTTTACTCATACCAACTGGAGTCCCCCAATAAATTTTGCTCAATCTACCTTTTATACTTCGTTCACACAAGTGTTGAACTCTAAAATAACACTGAACGTGCTCAGTGCTCCGTATATTATCATGTATAGTCTCATGTCTGATACTACACAGACCGTGCTCATTGCTCCGTATATTATTATGTATAGTCTCATGTCTGATACTACACAGACCGTGCTCAATGCTCCGTATATTATTATGTATAGTCTCATGTCTGATACTACACAGATTTTGCTCAATGCTCAGTGCTCCGTATATTCTCATGCATAATTTCATTGTATATTCTTATGTCCATTCTCATCTATATTCTCATGTTTTTCTAATGGATATTCTCATGTACATTGTCATGCATATTTTCATGAATGCTCTCACACGGCGCTACTGCTTGTTTGATACTACACTGAACGTGTTCAATGCTCTATTTATTCTCATGTATATTCGCATGTATATTTTCATGTATATTCTCATGTATATGCTCAGGTAATTCGCATGTATATCCTCAGGTACGTATATTCTTATGTATATTCGCATGTATATTCTCATCTATAGTCTCGTGTATATGCACACTGAGCTGCTGCATTGAGCGCAGTTGTGCGGCGTTGGCCAGCGATAAGATGTGCGTGATAGAGCGACGCGGTGTGTACGGCTGCGGCAAGCCGGCTATTAGCGGCCGTTAACGGAGGCACAAACTCTTCTCCACGCCAAACTCAGGCAGGCGCCGACCTTGTCTTACAGCTTCGCGAACAACGAGCGTCCGTTCTCCCTGCTCACTAAACATCTAAAAAGTGACGACGAGAAATTTCTAAGATAAGAGAACTCATAAAAACTGTTCCCGAGGGGCAGCAGGGCTTCGCTTAAAACAGAAACTTGTTATAAATGGAGTAACTGAGAGGGTTTCGTTGACGTCATTTATCGATTTCGTGACTCGTTGTTATTATCGTTGGAGATGAGAAAACTTATTCAGTTCAGATGATCATCGAAGAACATTAGTGACCAATTAACAAATGCTTTTCTAATGCAACTTCACGTGAGTAATTATATTGGACTTGTATATAATACGTATACCTATCTAAACATAGCGCTTCTAGCTCCAACAATTCTGAAAATTGTTGCAAAATGGTTTCTAAACAAACTAAAGTGCATTTTTTTGTAAATCTAACTTTGGCAGCAACGAATACAGCAACGAACTAGCTCTCTGTTTTTTATCATATTTCGCGGGCTATCATAGAAATATGAGGAAATTCAAATTTATGAAACCAGTAAAAGAAAGTATTAAAGTATAAAAAAATTTATTGTATAAATTTTTTAAACTATTTTAATCCATCCAACGATTAAATTGCAGTTGAATAATTCATTAAATACAGTCACTACGCTGAAAATTAAATTTCTATAATATAAATTCAAACATTCAAGTGTAAAGGGTGAAGAAAAGTCTAAATTTAATAGAATTTCATCAAGTTACTTATTGATACATTGATATCGCTACTTCAATTTCATAAGGAAATGCGGAAAGAGCGTCAATTTCGTAGTCCGGGTCAAAGCTTTCATTTAAATGCCTACGTTTTAATTCTTGTGCATCGTATGAAACGATGGCCAAATAATTGATAGTTGGCATAGGCATGATACGCAGCCTCAAATATGAACGTGAGGCCGTGGTGGGTGTTTTGTGGGGCGATTTTAATGGTCAAAAACGGTAACTTGCCCGCTAAAGGGTTAATCTGTTCGATATTCTATGAATTTAAATTTAATCAAGTTAATCAAAATGAAGTTAAATGAAAAATGAAGCGTTATAGAGCTTGCAGAGCCTTCGAAGACAATAATTTTTCAATAAAATTTTCTTAGTATCGGAGCAGGTTTCGTTTTTCATGAAGTTTCCAATTTTTCATCGCACTTTCGTTTTATGAACGTTACTGATGTGGCGAGATGTGGGCTACTTTTACAGCGTAAGGTCCCATTGATTTTACTAACTAAAGTGGAAATATTAATAAGTAAATTAGACTTATGTTTTATCTGCCCAAGTTTCGAAATTAGTTTATGAATCACTTTTATAAGCAAACGTCTTTGCAATCTCAGATCAAGACTTGAGCAAATTAACACTCAAAGAAAAATTCATTTTTCCCTGTTAACAAAATGTTAAATATGTGATCTTGGATGATAGCGAATTCATGAAAAAACATCCAATATTTCCCTCTCATTCCTTCAGAGCAGGAATTTCCCCAGACGGTCGAAAATTAACTTCAATGAAACCCAAAGATTCGGGTTTTCTTTGGCCCATGGCAGAGGAAGGCGCACCGATAAATGTTCATTGCTAAGCCAATTTACTCGCGAGTAATAGAATCTGCGTCAGAAAAACCGAGATTTGCTTCCCTGCCGTCTTATTTTAAGGCGCTTGCCTCCTGGCCTGAAGTTTACAAGGAAGTTCCATACCTGATCGAACGCGGGCATCAAGTTCAGATAACAGTGCGCTCAAAAATATAAATGGTTCATGATAAACTGGCAGCTAATTCGAATGCAATTAGGCATACTCTGGTATTATTCTATTGTTGTATTCGCTAATGTGCACAATTCCTGCCTGAATGCCATTTGGATTGTTTCCAAGCAATGTACTTCCGTTGCCAGGAAGCTGGAAGCTTTTGTGCAATTTTTCTTGTTTTATAGGCAGGATTTTCAGACCTGCCTAATCCATTCGGATATTCACATTGAGGATATATTAAATGAACGAATTCTCATATACTTGTTTCAATTATTCATCAGTCTCTGTACTCCCTTTACAGTCCGTGATAATTATTTTAAAGTGAACAGGGTCGTTAATTAATAAGGCATTTCCGAACTAACAACAAACCAGATCAATTCCTTCTACAAATGCATAAGTCGGCTCCAGCTGGGAGAACTTGGCTCCAACCTAGTTATTGTAAATCAAATAACTAATAACAGCTATGCTTTAATAGTTATGCAACTTCTAAATCATATTAATTTCAAAATTAATGCAATGAATTTGCAATATTAATGCAATGAATTTTCCAGTAGTCAGCTACTTATTTTACACGAGAAAAAAACTTGCGATTGTTTCAATCCTCCTTGTTGTTCACTACTTCCTGTCACGCACTACTTGTCACTAACGTTACGATTTCTTCACGCAGTAAGGCATGTCGATTTGTTTTAAATAAACTAATCAAGTTCCCAGCGTTTACTGCTCATTGTGGGCCAGTTAAAGGCAGGTATTAAGTACCAGCCTAATCGAACATTGCATCTTTAGCCTTATCCCCTTAGCCTTTTCCGCGTTGCCTTCTCCTCATAGCCATCTCCTCGCCTTATATTCACAGACTTTTCATGGCAGCCTTATCCATGTTCCTGCAGTCAGCTGTCATGTCTTTTTAACCTTATAGAAAAGAGCCTTATGCAAGTAAGCCTTGTCTTTAACCTTAAATGCTAATCTTTGCATCTTCATTCCTACAGTCGGATCCTTACATCCTCATATACCTATTCTCATAGTCTTATCCATGTTGCTTCACTGGTATAGCCCTATCCATGCAGCCTCATTCCCGTAACTTTGTCTAAACAAACTTATCGTTGTAGTCTCATTCTGATCGCCTCATCTTTTTTGCTCTATCCATTTAGCTTTACTTTCATAGACTTCTTGAATTACTTTAGGAAGAAAGAGTGCCGTGTAATTGGTGAAGATTGCCTTGGTTCTTTACTTCTGCTGTTAATCAATCAAAATATTATAAATGAATTAATCAATAACAGCTTCCTTTCTCCACACAATTTGCTCTGATGGAGAGCAGTATATTGTTCGAATCTTCGATGGCATTTTACGTATACACCTTTTTTTGGTTAATATATTCTTAATGAAGCATTCACACTTCTCTAACAATCGTGGTTAAGCATTCATTACTTAGTTTTATTTTCTCTTTTTATATTTTAAAATCCTGCGTTATCCGGCCAAATGTGCAGGAAATGGAGCAGTTTCCCCCCGCAATGTTTGTGAACTTGCAGCAGATTTTATGAGCCCGTTACTGTTACTTGCAGCACACGTCATGAGCCCGTTACTGTTACTTGCAGCACACGTTATGAGCCCGCTACTGTTACTTGCAGCACACGTTATGAGCCCTATACTGTTACTTGCAGCACACGTTATGAGCCCGTTACTGTTACTTGCAGCACACGTCATGCTGTCTCTTATACACATCTAGATGTGTATAAGAGACAGATACTGCTGTGATCCCTCATAATACTGCTATGATCC
>NW_025937086.1:98419-185235 GCF_000764305.2 Hyalella azteca
ATGTGTTGGTGTGGCATGTGTTGGTGTGGCATGTGTTGGTGTGGCATGTGTTGGTGCGGCATGAGTTGGTGTGGCATTTGTGAGTGTGGCATGTGTTGGTGTGGCATGTGCTGGTGTGGCATGTGCTGGTGTGGCATGTGTTGATGCGGCATGTGCTTGTGTGGCATGTGTTGGTGTGGCATGTGCTGGTGTGGCATGTGTTGGTGTGGCATGTGTTGGTGTGGCATATGTTGATGTCGTGGTTGCAGTGTACAGATTATGGCGGTGTTGCTGTCCAGAACTTCAAATTTTCCTTCACTGCCTGAGTGCTGCCACTTTTTTCTCCATGCTTTTTTTCTCTCCAAAATGAAAAATTTACACGCTCCTAAATTTGTTATAGCGTGCAGCAAAGAACAGAATTAATGACCACCTAAGTTAAATTTTCTATAAACATACGTGTCAATCCTATAATTAATCTTCTACCAAAGTTGTATCATTTTAGGATATTAAAATCACTTCTTGATAGAATAATGTATTTATAGCTCAATGTTATGAATTTTATATCCCGGTATGAGATGTTCGTTCCCGTTGGGAGATATTATTTACTACAAATCTTCTAGAAACTTTAATTACGAAATATTTAGAAGGTATTAAAAATAATAATTTCCTTTCTAAGAATAATGTATTTCTATTTTAATGTTTTGCATGCTAAATCCCCGTAGGGAAGATTTGTTCCTGTGGTGAAGGCAACGGCAAGTACGGAGATGAGTAATGCGTAGGCCAGCTCGCGCTCAATAATAGATATGCCAGAGATAGCTGCTTTAGGAGCCGCGCGTACGGCAGCTCCAGCCTGACTGCACACACTCGAAACGAGATCGCAACTCAGGATTTCTTCAGGAAGTTTTTTTATAATATTCATATCAATTGCCAGCCGCTGTAAGAGGCAATCAAAATATGTAATTTAATCCAATTTTTTGTATGCTCAATTTAAATAAAAACGGAATACTTCCTTTGGAAAATATTTCGTATTCTTCCTTGAGAGTGTTACTGTATTCTTCAATTTATTAAATTCATAAATTATCTTGCTTATATGTCATATCTTAAAGTGACCCGTTGTTTGGTATTGTTTTTGCTCCGTAATAATTACCTTTTATTTTATTATTTGAAAGAATTTTTATAGACTTATATTCAACTCGTTTCAGTTTTTCACCTATGCATCCGTTGCGATAAATAACTAATTCGAACTCAAATGATAGTTAATAACCCAATATCGATTACCATCAATAAAGACTTGTGCAACCTCTCTACAAACTAACTTCTGAATAATTTTATTCCTATTCTCGCTCTCTTTTTTTCAAATCAGAAACACCTGTTCGAACATCTGAATAGAACTGAGCTCATTAAACGTTAGTGTTTCCAAGCCTCTGCTCCTGTCAATGGAAATGGCTTCGCGTAAAAGATAGCGCAAGTAAAGTAAAATTTAATCTTTCTATAGAGATTAAAAACTGCCTAAGGAGTCTCCTGCTTACCGTTACAGTAGATCTGCGTCAGCAGCGAATGATTTGCTCTATAAGGAACATAAGTTGTACAGAAATGTTT
Organism: Hyalella azteca; assembly: GCF_000764305.2. NCBI lineage: Eukaryota > Metazoa > Arthropoda > Malacostraca > Amphipoda > Hyalellidae > Hyalella > Hyalella azteca. Next base: position 99,998 of record NW_025937086.1, read on the forward strand.
GAGAAATTAATCGACGTAAGTAGTAAAGTGGATTAACTTCTTGATATTGTTTTTTCACACGAATAGTTAAATTCATATGAGTTTATAATTTGTACATTGAAAGACAGTTTTTGTTTTTGTATGCAACTGGTAATGTACATTAATTCAATATGTATATTTCTCATTCATTATTGAAAATTTAATCGCCATTTGACCATAATATCTTCCTTTCTTGTTCCAAGTTATTGCAGTGAATCCTATTCTAATTGATTCTCAAGGCTGTGCTCCGTCACCTAATTCAGACATCAAACATGCGAATCGCACCATTAAATATGTGAATGTTTTTAAAACTTCCTATTCATGGACTTAATCACTTTTATTCCTGATTTTATGCACAAGAACGTCAACGCTGCATTCCATACGAGCGTTGCTTTGAAGAGCCTACAGCCATGCTATTCAGGCCGTGTCTTTTAACCCCTTATGAATACCGAGCTAACAAACAGCAATTTACTTCACTTTACCGCAGGCAATTGGATGTAAATTGCGTGTATAATTTGTCCATACTGCTCTGACTAAATTAAAATGTGTTACGGGTAGTTCGTATGATCCAAAGATACTCAAAGCTATCGAATTATTGGTGTGTCTAGCGATCAATCATTGGAAGTAAAATCGCCAGCGGAAATTTAGTGGCGTTGCTAAGTTAATGAATGCGTTTTTAATTTCTAATTCTCAGTTCGTAACCATGATGAACGCTTCAGCGTCACGCAGCCACGCCCATGTAACAAATTTCATAAAGAGAATGATTGCCGTTTTACTGCTTGCTGGTGCCTGTGATCTTGACCAAGCAGGTCAATATTTACAACCCTCTCGGCTAAGGAAACCAAGTTGCCAGCGTCTTTTCTGTGCCAAGCACGACGAAATTTCTAATGCCTTGTCGTTGGCAAACAGGTCAACTTTTACAACCCTTGATCTTAGGTACGTAGGACGAAATTTTCAGCGCCTTATCGATAGCAAGCAGGTTATTTCATGACCAATGATCTTGCCCAAGCAGGATGATATTTTCCGACGCTTTATAGCGTAGCCTAGCAGGTCAATTTTACTACGTTTGATCATTTAAATTCTGTCAAAGCTTATCGATGTTCATTACGCTTATTAATCAGTGGAGGATAGTAGCAAGTTTTTCATAGATTTGCTACGAATTATTAAAACCTAAAGTGCAGTTATTTCTACCACTAAAACCTAAAGTGCAGTTATTTTTACCATTAAAACCTAAAGTGCAGTTATTTTTACCGTTCCAATCACGCTCTTGAGGTCACCGACACACCAACTCAGCCTAAATGATCGTATAGGGTTATTTTCACTGATAATCTTTAATTAAAATCACTTCATTGCACAATCATCCGTTATAGCATATATAATCCACTGTAATCTAAACAATTCACGTGCTGGTCAACTGATGAGAAGATGCCCAAGTCATGTTTCTAGTCTCTGGTTTGAGGCTTTCCTAATCGAGTAAAATGAACAATAATTAAACTTGTAACTAGTAAACAAAGTAATGAATATACAAATCAAATAATGCAACACAAATATAGTATATACATCGATTCAAATCAATTCACATATCGTAAGTTAATAATACACGTCAGGACCTAACAAACTACGTACCTCCGCTCGGGCTTCACACTGCACAATAGTCTAGCAATAATTCACACCTTCCGCATTCCGACTTCCGTAAAGTCTAAACTAAAATGACGTTGAACAACTTCAAGATATTTAATGCATTTAAAGTAAAATAACACGTAAGGTGATAGATAAAATACAAGCTTATACCCCAATAACGCTTTTTTTGGTTAATTTTCAATCTTGGCACAAGTTTTTCTCTCCGTATTTTCTAACCACGAAACAGCGAATTTTAGAGCAACGTTTCTAGCTATGGTGATTATGGCTTCATAACAAATTGCATGACTAACTGAACACAAGATTTAAGGTGCCTATGCATTGCCGCGGCGTGCGACTTGCAGGCGCAGGCTAACGAGCAATAAGGCCTAACTTATGTACAATAATTCTGAATGACCGCAGAAGCCAGTAATGACACTCAGGATTGAGTTTCGGGGCCACCGGCTGCCAGTTCAGCATTTTTATTAAGAAATAAACGACATCGTAACGGCGTAGTTCGCGCGCGTTTATCATTGACATTAAGGTTTTCGGGAATAATTTGCCGCTGGGTTCGAGAAATTCGTATTGGAATTTGGGATCGAGGAAGGTGCGTGTTTGTTCAGGATGATTTGACGTTTATGGGGGGCTTTAAAATTTATCATTGGCATTGCATTTTATGCAGGGATGAATTCATATTTATTCAGGAAAGGAGAATGAATACATTTCATCAAGACGTGAAGAGCAATCTGAATTTTTATCTGTGAAAAACATAACGAAACGAAAAACTATGTTACGAATTTATTCATAGTTATTCTGTAATGTAATAGTGTGGAGCGTTTTGACGCCTCCATGGTTTTAGAAATACATCGTTACACTTATCATTGAGAAGGTTCTTCATTTTATTATCCCGCAATGCTATTTGGATTTTTATTTCAATGATAATTTTATCATGCTAATATTGCCAGCCCAGTCCTATATAACCGTATTTCCATTATTGTTATTGTACTGCGTTCCCTAACACCATTAGAACATTACTTGATCACTATACTACCATTAGCCTACCAGCATTTCCAATCAGTTTTGCAGTAACGTAACTCCCATTATCATGCCGTAGTACCAGTATTATCTGCCCGCGCTCCAGCATTGCTCGACCTGCATACCGGCATTACCAGACCATCATCAAGAATAATTCTAATACTACGACATTTTGACCTCGCACAGAACTGTTCTAGCTGCATGGCCTCTGTTGGACCGGTGTCGGCCTGTGTTTCGACCGTGCGCTGCCTCAGTTTCTGCCAGCCCTGGTCTCTGTTTTGTCCAGCCATGATGGCCACTGTTTCAGTCGGCTGTTGCCTCTGTTTCAGCCGGCTGTGGCCTCTATTTCTGCCCGCTGTGGCCTCTGTTTCTGCCCGCTGTGGCCTCTGTTTCTGCCCGCTGTGGCCTCTGTTTCTGCCCGCTCTGGCCTCTGTTTCTGCCGGCTGTGGCCTCTGTTTCAGCTGGCTGTGGCCTCTGTTTCAGCTGGCTGTGGCCTCTGTTTCGGCCGGCCATGGCCACTCTTTTGACCAGCCATTGCTGTACATATGAGAAACATAAATGAGCGATTCCATGCATGCTTAATTAGATTCAAGCTTGGATGCTTAGCCGATATTTGTTATTCGGTACCGATTAGCTCCCGCCATAAGATCCAACAACTCCCTTGGGTATTTCCTGATAACATCCTCCTTGAATCTGCTCGATAAAACCGGTCCACAGACGAGCTACTATAATCTGAATTATTTAAATTTCTTTAAACTTATTAATGACTCATAAAAATACGGACGCTGATATTATCCTCTTTAGAATCCAATATCATATCTTTTGTAAATCTTTCCTAAACGTCATAACCCTGCAATATATTGTGGTCTCATGGCATGCGTCTAACTCACCATTAAATATTTCTACGAGCTTCCAAATTCTATAAGACGGAATAATTTTGGCGGCATACTTACGCTGACGGAATTCTTGACTACGAATAAATCTGTATCCGTAAAAAATTTTCAATTTAGATTACCAGAGGAACCAACAATATGAAACGTCAGTTATCAGAAGAAACCCCATATTGCATTCAACTACTAAAAATAGTTTCTGATCTCAAAACAGAATTGAACCTAGACCCTGGAATTATTGAGTACACTCGCACTTTAGAGCGATCACAAGTAGAGTTTGCACTCAAGCCGAGAAAAATATGCAACTGTCAATACAAACAGAAAACCTTCATTTCATAACCGACGAACTAAATTTTTTTTAGAAAATTGCAACACACAAAAGGGCCGAGACCGCAGGCTGTAGTGATCTCAGCTTTAGAAATTGGCAACAACGAACAGGAACGTTTCAGCAAACGCGAAGCGATAAACATGCGTTTTCTGCGAAACAGAGCAGACCAGGACAACGCAATATTGCGAGTCGTGTTCGAAGAAGCTGTTAGGATGCCTGGAATATTTTGCATCGCGTCCAATCAAGTTCGACTCTCCCAACGGTGCCATTTGGCTCCTAGGTTCAATGTTCAACCAGGGAATCTAATTTTGCCTCACTGTCACGCAACAAGAATTACTGACTCCTATCGCTTCAAGGAAATATTACCGGAATATTAAAGTAAGGGAGTTCTACAAACAATACGTTGCCAGGCAGAATCCTACCGAATTTGACATTTATGTTGTATTTTGACTCGTCACTCTAGGCTGTATTTACGGCTGTGTGACCCCCAGCCTAAGAGGATGGCTTCAGTGTTACCGTGTAGAATATTCTGACGTATATTGGAACCGTTCCTTCTGTTTGAGAGTTCGGGGCTTATTGCTGTTGTTCGGGCCATGGAACGTTGGCGGCAAGCTATTACTTCGCGTGAACGACCTTAGAGCTATAGACGTTAGTTCAATTACAAATACCTGATGCATTCTACGGTATGGGAATAAATAAATTGATTTGTAAATTAGTGTCTTACATGAGAAACTTCAATTAGTTATGTATACGATTTAAGAATGATACTTGTTTGAGGCGAGAGAATTAATAAATCATGATTGTTTTTACTCGCTGGCATGCAATTTTTGTATACACTGAATATAAGAAATTAATTACATAAAATTCTGAAATTTAATTCAATTGAATGCGTTTCAATTTTCATAATGCTCTAGTGACTGTGAAGCTCATTCGCTAAGTTCTTATGAACGTTTCGCTTCCGCAACGTTTACCTGCAGTTGAAGTACTATTATAATTCAAATAAGTGCTTTAATTTCTTCTTAAGCCTCGTTAACCATGCACCTAGAAAATTCAAAGTTCATCTCATGGTCGAACTCGTGAAATATTTTATAAATCCTGCCCGTGAAGACACTTCACTAGCCCTCGTTTAAAAAAAACGTATATTGTCGTTCTGGATTCGTCCAATAAATTTATTTTCATATTATTTTAATAATCAAAATATTTTTTATGTATTTCATTCGGATAATTTTAATCTGTGACTCAAGCTGACGTTATACATCCCTTCAAATTTTTTGGTAATAACGATTATTCTTGTTATTTGGCCTTTAGATACGAATGGTATGTATATTATTGTGCACGTTGTAAGCGTGTACAGTAAATTTATGCGTATAAGAAAAAAGGTTTTAAATAATAATTGTATACGGTAAATGTGCCCTTAGAAAAAAGGTTTTATAAATAAATGTATCAGTATAAAAAACTTTAAATGATTATTGATATATTGACAAACCGTAAATGTTTACGGTAAATGTATCCATAAAAAAATAACTCTGTACTCACTGCAGTGAGTGACAGAGAGCTCATTTTCTCGTCGACGAAAACGTGAAGTCACGGACGAACTGACAGATGGACGGACGGACGGACGGGCATGGCGAGCACAATGGTGTTTTTTTTCCATAAATGAGAAAATGCGCTAAAAAGGTTTAAACAATCCTTCAATACCCGAAAGTCTAGGGGGCCACACCCAAAAAGTTCTCGAGGTTCTCAGTCCCTCTGCTCGTGACCCAACGACGAGCCGTCTTTGTGCCGAAGAATTTACGTCCCTAGCATCACTCGACCTCCCGAGGAGAGTGGGCCATTGCGGCCGCCATATTGGGCCATTGATTGCCGCCACAACGACTTTTCTGTCAGAGCGATGGCAACACTTGCCACTGGCCGATGGCAACACTTGCCATTAGTGGCACCAACGTCTGCCACTTTGATTGACAGCGACTCAGAAAAAATTCCTAACTTATAAGTTTTATCGCTTCCTTATTAGATTTTGAGCTGCGAGTTGGCATGTAATTCGCAAATTGAATCACACGATCTCCAAGATCGAGAAAATTGTCGTTGACTTTCAGACGACTGATAAATTCGAATTGTGAGCGGTAACCGAAACTTTCAATTCGTTTGGAAACATTGCTTAAATTTTTGGGGTAATATTTCGGAACCTATATTGTAATTTTATAGAGTTTGAACCGAACCTGCGGGTTGGATCCGATCTTTGGCCTGAAAAAGAGCTTGATTTAAATACTGGCTACAATTTACGACCTTCTTCTTCCAAATATTTCGTCTTCGCTTAGATAAAATAAATATCGCAAAACCAAACTACTGTGATTTAAAATTGTGATGTTTAGCATTTTTGGTATGAATTCGTTGATTTAAAGCCATACATGTTTTCTAAATTTTTTAATCAATGCTGACAATGTCGAAACATAAAACACAAAATATAAAGTTAGTCATAGAAATAAATATTTATTCTCTACTCATGTTTCACAGGATACTTACTAACAAGAATTACCAAATGAAATCTTCGTGCATCAATAAATTATACAGTCTTATCATATTTCCGATTCAATTTCGTTTAACATTTCACTCCTCAATATATCCTCCTCTAAGCGGAGTTTTAACCAAGCATTGCAGTTTGGTGTTGAAATATTTAAATTTACTGATACATCTTGACCAATAAACAATTGCCGGTGTTATATTATTAAAATACGCTGATAAATCTTAACCAATTAACGAGAGCCGGGACAATTATCGCTCTTATATTGCACTTCATTCCCCGATCTCTCATGCCCCACAGCAACGAGCTGGTCAACATGCTGGGCATTATTATTCGCAAGTCATCGATCGAGCGCCGCTGGGCTGAGATGAATCGCTATCGCCTGGATTTGGCTATCGACTCTTAATGGTCCCGGTGCTGTGGTGGCGGTCAATCGCCCACCGCAGTCCTGATAGAGCTATCAATGTGCAAATGAATCCACAGCGCCTTCTGTGGCTGAACGTTTTGCGCGCCCGCAACTCCGCAAGAAGATCGTCGAGGCTTTCGACTGGGGGTCTATAAAAGCAATTTATTTGCTTCGCGAAAATAATTCCGATCAATGCACAAATATCATCGGTTATAGCATGCTTTCGTGCGTATGTTTTGGTTTTTGCAATGGAATCTGTACTACATTCGATAGAATTATTTCGATTTAGTAAGAATTATCACCGCCGTTTTCCTCCTGAATTTGTCGATAAAATGACTTTTATTCCCGCGAACAAATCGTACATATTTAATTCTTACGGGGTTCGTCTTACAAAAGCATGAGAAATCGTGTATAATCAATTCATTTAAATTTTCATATAAAAATTATTTTTGAATAATTTGTGGGCCGCTTTTTTAGCTAATGCTCATTATAGTCTCCATTAATAAATGCCACGTCGAAATTGCGTGTGAATTAAAATCTTTAACAAATTATTTTTCATTCGAGGAGGATAAGTGACAAAAAATTTGCATTTTATGGGATCTACGCGATTATAAAAATCTTGCTATCGCAATTTGGCCTGGTCTCTGAAATACAAATGTAATTAATTTTTTAAAATGTACAAATTCAAATGTGATAAATTTTACGCGTCTTCATGTTTAACTGCGTGAAAATGCTACAGAAGCCACAGCCGAAGTATAGTTTGAAATCAAAATTATTTATTGAAAGCAAAATTTTATATTTTCGTTTAATGGTGCTAAATTGTATCCTTCTTTCGCTGCCATCATGTCCCAATAATTTTGAATTTTACAAATTAACTTTTATTCGAAGCGTTTACGAAAAAGATCTTTCAAGATTCATGAGACCAGAAGTGAGCAGGCAACAATGAGCTCATAATTATCATATCTACTGTCGTTTTTTTTAAATATCTCTTATCCTTATGAAAAATATAGTAAGTTTACCAATACTTACCAAGATTTTAGACACAAAAAAAAGACGGCAAGTGAATTCACCAACGTTTTCAAGAATATATGCTGAATTAACTTAGCTTATTTTGCTTTTAAATGAACTGTAAACGTGCGATTTAAGGAACTAATGATATTGGTAAAAGTATTACAGCATTGTCTAGGGATACACGTCCATCACTCGCATTAGCTCATGCACGTTGTCCTGTACTCATCAGGCAGATGTTGCTCTGGCCTTCGTGTTATGCTAAGCGTGTCAGGCGCATGCCAGCCTCGCGTGTCAGAGGTCGTCTCTGAGATGGAAAGAAGGACCTCGAATTGTGGGTGAAAAATGAGATGAGAAGTGTCATGATGTGTTGTGATGTGTCATGTGGTGTCGTGGTGTGTCATGATGTGTCATGGTGTGTCATGGTGTGTCGTGATGTGTCGCGTTGTGTCATGGTGTGTCGTTATGTGTCATGGTGTGTCATGATGTGTCGTGGTGTGTCATGCTGTGTCGTGATGTGTCGCGGTATGTCGTTGTGTGTCATTATGTCATGACATGTCGTAATGCAATGTGTTGTGTGATGGTCTTGACGTGTCACGATGTTTCATAATGTGTCACAATGTTTCATAATGCATCACGATGTGTCATAATGAACCATGTTGCGGCATGATATGTCATATCATAAGTAAAAAAGTGCGTCATGCACGCATGGATCAGCTCTAGAAGTGTGTCGTCGGATAGGAGAATGATTCTCGTGCCACTAAAACATAAAAATTACTTATTTTTATTCTACCGACGGCACGTAACTAAAAGCTACCAAAGACCTAGCCTAAAGAAGGGCAAATTTATTCATGTAGAACATTCATTACGTAAATTATCTTAGGAATATAAATGCTAATTAAACCAGATACGAATGTGGAATAATAATAATAAAGATTCAACTTGAGGAATAATTGATGTATTTTATCATTTCTATCTCAAACTCTGATCTAACAACATTACTTATATAAGTACGATTTTATCAAGCCTCGTATCTCTCAATATTTCCCCCGAACTTATCAAGCCTCGTATCTCTTAATATTTCCCACGAACTTATCAAGCCTCGTATCTCTCAATATTTCCCACGAACTTATCAAGCCTCGTACCTCTTAATATTTCCCACGAACTTATCAAGCCTCGTACCTCTTAACATTACAAATCGTATTCATCCGAATCGGAGCTGGCCGACAACTGGCAATCAAATTTTCACGGATACACAGCCTATGATTTTCCATTGTAGTGTAGAGAAAGACTGGAATGTATCGGTAATCAGAAAAATGAATGGTTCATGTTGTCCAAATAGTGACACTTTCCGCATATAGGGGCAAACTGCTTTTTGTCAGGGGGTAAACTGGGTCAAAGTGACCCACACAGGGTAAATAGTGCATCGCTACTTGGACTAAGTCTCGCTAAAATCTCTGAATGTGAAAGACTGGAATGTATCTGGAAATGTAATTAAACTTGAATGAAGTTCAACTTAGCATGGTGTGTTCCTGAGCTGCATGAATGAAGGACTGTCGGAATATCTCTGTTAAATTTCAATTGTGCTCATGGAATAAACTTATTCGGTTTTGAATTAAATCCGAAAATTTATACAACCTCAAAAATTATGTGACGGATTTTTTTTTTAATTTCAGTCATGAACTCATCTGCTCTGGTTTGTACTCTGATTTTATAAGATTTTGAATCATATTTTGATCTGGTTCATTCTAGTTAGAAAAATGATCATCTTGATAATTATTAACATCTAATAACATTCTGTCTACTTTTACCAAAACAATTAGATTATCTGTGTAACTTGAATGAAAAACCCAACAATTCAGCAATATTAAAAAGCAGGAGCCTTGAATGATATTATCACTCAAGAAAATTCTGCAATTGGCTTGATTTCAGTTACATTTCTGCCTCAAGAGTCAAGAGGATTGCGACAGTTATATTTGATACCCAAAATGTTACACAAAAAAAACTGAAGCTTTTGCAGGTACTCAATTGCTACGATTGAAAGTTAATTTAAATTTGATCATATCTCTTGAAATAGGTATTTCTTTATCGCTCATATTTCGGAAGAAATTGCATTTCTAATTTTCGGTGACGTTTAAGTTAAAATTATTTTTCCCTAAAACTATATGTTGGTCAATTTGATGTGTATTCTCCTTCCCAAAATACCAGGCGGAATCCGCCCAGCCTCAGACCCATTGTCTAAAACAAACATTAAACTTATCACTATTCTCATGCTTTTAAAATAACGTCTGTGTACACCGAGAATTAAATGGGAGTTACGGTATTATATCAGACGCCGCTGTCACATGAATTGAGGAGTTGTTGAGGTTTCGTAACGTCCACCTTTCAAAATAAAATAAAATGCCCAGAAACATCAACATATGTTTAATTAAAACTACGAGTTTTTATTGAGAAGTTTTACAGATGTTTCACAAGAGGATGTTGCCCTGGCGGCCCGCGAGTGATAGACGCTTAATAATTGGCATGAACTCCGCCCCTCGCCATTACCGTGCAGTCTCGTCTCTGTTGACGCCTGGCAGGTGAGTACAGAGCTTGGAGCTGTCAGAGATCAGCGTGGTTAGAGCTTAAAGCTGTCAGAGATCGGCTTGGTTAGAGTTTAAAGCTGTCAGAGATCGGCGTGGTTAGAGCTTGGAGCTGTCAGAGACCGACGTGGTCAGAGCTTGGAGCTGTCAGAGATCGGCGTAATTAGAGCTTGGAGCTGTCAGAGATCGGCGTGGTTAGAGTTTAAAGCTGTCAGAGATCGGCGTGGTTTGAATTTAAAGCTGTCAGAGATCGGTGTGGTCAGAGCTTGGAGCTGTCAGAGATCAGACGTGATCAGAGATCGACGTGATCAGAGATTGACGTGATCAGAGATTGACGTGATCAGAGATTGACGTGATCAGAGATTGACGTGATCAGAGATTGACGTGATCAGATTAAATTTAAAGCGCCTATATTCGGGACTTTTTATCGAATATTGTTTGTTTCTCTATGAATCAATAGATTATGACTTCTTCATATATCTGTTACAATTAGTCAATAAATTATTATTTCCTATGTTCAATGTTCTCTTGCTTGACTTTTGGTTTCGGTTTGAAATAAACATTGTTTGGAATTAAAATAACATCAGAAAAAAGAATGATCATGTTCTTCCTATCGTTACGGAAGGTTTTATTTATTTCGTTTGTAAAAAAGTAAGCACACCGGTAATAATTCTACTTATATTAGTATATGCAATTTTTTCTTTAGAAGAAGCAAGTAGTTTTTCAAATTACTTTACAGAACTATTTGCTCCTTCCATGCTTTGTTAAAAATTTCATTTTTATTAGATCATAATCTTTAGAAAACATTTTTATTTGCTATTAAGCTTATTATACATCAAAGACATTCTAAAGCCACCTCCAATTGACCAACAGTAGAACATATGTCAGGCTATCGATACAGATTTTGCTTCTATTGACCACTTACTGAGCTGAAACGTCCAGCCTACCTCATATTACGTATGCAAATTACACCACCTTATTTGGTATCTGCTTCTCTCACAGCTCGACCTCGACGTCTGTTTTTGTGGCGTTCAGTTAAATGCAGTCCTTGAGCTTGACGAGATATTGGAAAAACACGTGCAAGATCGTTTCTAAAATCCTAATATAGTTTTTATTTAGATATTTCTGTGTGTGATTTCAAACTTCGATTTCATCGTGTTTTTAGCGCATTTTCTCACTTATGGAAAAAGGCGTTATTGTGCTCGCCATGTCCGTCCGTCTGTCTGTCCGTCCGTGACGTCGCGTTTTCGTCGACGGGAAAATGCGCTCTCTGTCACTCACTGTAGTGAGTACTGAGTTACATTTATTTTTTTAAGAAGAGAAGAAAATGCTCTTGATTGTACCTATATGCTATTGTATCGTTTCATTTGTACGAGCGAAGAGAGAAAATAAATGCGCTTGTTACTTACAAAGCTACTGAAGTATAATTTAAGAGAGACTAACATTTATAATTGTTTTAATGAAAAAATAGTTTCCTCCGTAGTTTTTCTGTTTATTTTTCAATTAGAAATGTTGACTCTGATATCAAATATCGGTCGAGTAATTTGGTTTAACCAAATAGATGATTTTTCGGCGCAATATTTCCCTTACTGTATATTATAACCACTTCTGCGAGAAGAAATATACAGGGTGTTTGCATGACTAAAAGTTACAAATTAATAAATTACTCGTACATTATCTCGCGAAACTTGCAGGTTTCATGTTTTTCTAGATAACAAAATCTTAAAAGAAATACAAATTTAGCGTTTGATTGTAGACGAGAGATAACTTCGGGTCTCTCTGGGTTATCTTTAATTTTTTTTCATTAATTGAACAGCTTGAAACTCCCTCGTATGACAATAATGATGGAAAATTGAAAAAAATATGTTCAATTATATTTTAATTATTAAAAGGAATAATTATATTGCTACGTGAATAAATTTCCTTTGAAATTTACTGCTCAGTGCTTTGTAATGAACTGGAATTAATCAAATGACGAATTAAAGTTTTCTACTGCGTGAATGGTGATTATTCACATTTAATTGAAATTTCGTGAGCTTGAGAGCCACCAAAGTTTCTGTTCTTAATGCTGAATTTGCACGAAAAACTCATATCAGAACTGAGAGCACAACTGAAAATGTAAAATAGCCAAGCTTGAGTTTCTTAGAACGAAAACTGGACTCCAATAACAAGACTTTTGACAAGAAATGAACTCAATTCATGATAGATGACAGTAATTTTAAAATTATGTTATGCGGCAGAAAATTTGTTCCGTTGTTTAAATAATTCAATTGTCTCAAAATCTACAAGTGTTACCGAACTTCAATTACGCCGTTTCGCTCATTTATCCTGTCGAAATTAAATTGCTTTTTTTGGTCAAATTAGGTGGTTATTTACTTAGTTTAATACCTCTTTAACCAAACGTAAGATCTCTTAATATAAAAGATCAAATAGATGATGATAAATAATGATAGATGTTCTATAGGTGCGCGTGTAGAAGTCTTGGCCATAACCATATTTACGTCGTACTTCAACCATTGATGATTACGATGTCTATGTGAAACTAAACAAACTGAAAGAACTTAGGAAGTAAATTGGACAACGATTAAACGTATCAAGATTCTAAGAAAAGTGTATTGAAATGTATTTCATATTGTGATGTAACATAAGTGATCAATTGAACTCCCTACCATTGATGAATGCGATAATTTTTGGGCTGCGTGCCTAGATAATATTATTGAATCATTCTGACTTCACAATTTTGTTTTATTGTTAGAAATATCCATATGAGTGTAAAACATTCACGAGTCTTTCTCATTTTGTGAAGAAAGCGTCGAAGTTAGCAAAAAAATGCTGCTCCTATAAAACGAGTAATAAGGAAAATTTTTGTGGGTGCGGGGCACAGCCCTCGTAAAAACTGCCACTATCTTAGAAATAGCCCTTGACAAAGGCAGGAACTTTTTTATTGGAGTGTGTATTATTTCACGATAACTGGAAAATATCTTCTATTTTTTATCTATGCCTTTATGCCTTAATTTAATATACAAATATCCTAAGTTTTGTGCTTGTATTTAACGTATAGGTATATCCTAATTTTGTGCCTGCATAAAATGTATAATCCTAATTTGGTGCCTGGATATAATGTATGTACCCCAGCTTTTTCTAGCGCTCGTTTCTGTTGCAATGCACCGGATATTTTAAATTGTTTTACCTCAGAGAATTAAACAAAATAAATTACGTGTTGATTACTTTGTCAATCTTATCAATCAAGATGAGTTTATGTGGGGTAGATTCGAGCGATTGTAAATTTTTAGAGTTAGAGAACTTATAACAAATTTTATTCAAATTTCATCAAATTCCTCCATCAAACTTTATAATATCTCGCCTGGTTTCGACAATCGGCAGGATAGAAATCATTGAAAACAGTTCACTCTATGCCTGTTTGTTTTGTACCGTCATGTAATCATGACTGTCTTTGTGATTTAATTTTTTCCTTCGATGCCAATGATACGGAGTTAGCAATTTGCGAGGCTACGTAAAAATTTCCAGCAATATCTGAGCCATGCAAATAACACCGGGATGTGTAGTAAGCGCAATAAGAATTGAACTCAAAGCTATTTTTTTCCAGCGTACACTCAGAAAGATTAATTGGCCTGATTGTCCCAATTGAGACACATTTTCTTACCCACAGCACAAACAGAGAGCGGACGCAGCATTAATTTGCCTTTTAACCGGGCCAAACTGTGTCAGGATGACCTACACTAGGTTAAAAAGGGCTTCACTCTATGGATTCTGCACTAATTTTTCTGAGTGTAGATACGAGATAGCAGGCGACATGCCTCTAACCGAGCCTGCATGCCTAGGGCAGCCAGCCCAGCACTGCAGGTGTATCATTGGCAGACTGTCTCCAGGGCTGATCACTGACTGTAAAACTGTACAGCGTGTCATTACAGTGGTTTCTGTCTCTGTAACTACTGCTGCTGCTGTCTCTGTTCCTGTTGCGTGCTACTGCTGGTGCTGCGGTGGTTGTTGTCTCTGTAACAACTGCACGATGCTTCAGCAGTTGCTGTTATCTGTGTAACAACTGCACGATGCTTCAGCAGTTGTTATCTCTGTAACAACTGCACGAATCTACCGCTATTCTCGATGAAATTAAGGCTGCTTCTGCTAAATTCTCTCCTAGATCGTCGAGTCGTGCCGCCACTGCTACCACAGTTTGTGGAAAAGTTCCTACCGCGGCCTCCTGGGCATACAGCCTAAGTGATGTGAAAATTTTTTGTTTAGCTTTCATCGTAGCCCGTACACTTTAGTTACTGGATTAAAGTTTCGTGTTGTGGGGTTAAGTATTTTGTAGGTAGGATTCCTTACATTTCCCTTCTCTGCCTCTCTCGTGCGGGTAGCCGACGTACCGTGTAAGCGACTTTTTGTTCGAGTGTCTTCGTTTCTGTTGCTTTTCACCTGTCCCTCCTTGTCACTTCGTCTCTTTGAGATGCTAACGCTGCTTCTTTCGAACCAGCTTCAGCGGGCTGGACAACTGAGACATTCCGCCCCTTGTGGGTGATGGAACAAATTTTGATTTGACAAACTTGCGATAACTGAGACCTTCCACCTCTTTGGTGATGTTCATCTTGACTTTCGTTGCGGGATAGCTACAGTAAATAGCTGAAGCGCCAGTAAACATTTGGCCACTAAACTAAACGAAACTAACCTTCAACTTCATTTTTTTGTCGTTCAGCAGACTTTACTAATGTTTTACTTATCGTGCTTCAAAGGATATCTGATACGAGTTTATTTTAATTCAAATATTTATTGACAATCCGCAAGACCGATGCAAGTCGCCGAATTTAAGGCTTTGTTTTCATTTGCTTCGACAATGCATCTTATTCCTTTTATAACATGCATTAATTTTTTTATGGAAGTTCTCGTAATATGGAAGTCTAGTATCGTTCTCAATCGCAATGTAAGGTAAAATATAAATAACGTACTTGAAACTCCACTTCAACAAATATTTGTAAATTTTTGTCTCCTTTATCCACATCATGTTAATAAAAAAGATAACATATGAAAGGGTTCACTATGAATGCACTCAGTCGCGCAGTCCATTTCGGTCCAGATATATCTTCATTCTGAATGTCCTTCCCCAACTCGGCCACACTCCGCAGCGCGATTACTAATCCACTTTGTCTCCTTTTTTCCACAGTCGCTGCTTCTACAAAATTGACTGACAACGTTCAACGTCTTTTCGGCATTCACGAAGACGTCGTTTCTCCCCGGCATTCCTCCATGAAAACGGCGGAACGTTCTTTGGTTCGTTGGCGTTCTTATCCTAAAACTTTTCGTCGGCAGCAGAATTTGCATTTGACTTTTGTAGAGGCACGAGTGTTGTTTCCTTTCATCCCTCGATTTTTGCCCAAACATTTAGGCGAAATAAATGAGGGACTGAAGTTTTTTATCTTCGTGCTGATTTTTTATCAAACTTTATTCGACGTCTGAATGTCAAATATTGAGTGCAAGCTTACCCGTTGATGTCACATACCTGGAGCAGGAACCGAGATTTGTGAATTGAAAATCACTTCTTGTGAGATTTTCTTGCCGAAATAAGAAATAAATTCAAGACAATAAATAATTTTGAAAATTGAGTGATTGGAAGACATGTGAGTAATTAAACTCGGGATTTAATGATAATGGTTAAAACATTTGAACTTTAATAATCTCTTTTGAATAACTTCCTTAATCAGTGGCCTTAATCCATGGAAAAAAAATCTGGAAACAACGCCAGAAATATTTCTCTTGTTACTGGACTTGCAATTGGATTAAAATCGCACTGACATTCTATTGTCTTCCCATGATTATTTATTGCTCATTGCATAGCAGCTTAGTTCTTATGAAATTAACGCTTCAAGATCGACGTCTCCGTTTCAGAGAACAATTTTGCTTGCTTTTGAGTACCTGTGCCAGGACAATCCCAAGGATTTACGCACAGCTTCTATTACTGGAGACGAAGTGCGAAGTAATTTAAAGCTTGACTCTACTCTCTTCATGAAGATTATCTGCCCATGACTAACGTCAGAGAATAGTTATTCAGTTTATTATCATTAAACTTCATTACTGCACCCACAAATCTTCTGTTCTCAACCGTCCTGATCGGAATCGTAATTGTGAATAGCACGATCACGTCAGATAACAGCGCCGTGTCGAGCGTGCTGAGGGAGTGCAGGACGCTGCTGCGGGCTCCCTCAGCACTGCTGCGCAGCACCTCATCCCTGCTGCGTTTCGGCAGCAGCAGCAGCAATGAACCGCGGCGTCCGATGCACCTGCGGTCGCCGGAGCTGCGGCGACATGCCGGCGGTCCGCCGAAGATTCTGCCGCGGCCGCCTAAGCCTGCGCCGTCCAACGGCGGCCGAACGTGCGCCCGATGCGAGGGTCGCGACAGCTTCGGCAACAGCGGCGCTAGTGTTCTGTCCCGCGCCTCGTCTTCGCTTAGCGGGTACTCTTCTTCTGGATGTACTCTGCGCACCTCTCTCACTACCGCGCACCACCCCGGTGAGTACTGAACATTTAGTTTTTTGCGTGTACAATTACTTACCGTGTATTTTTTTGACATAACATGTATTTTTGACACATTATGTCGATAACTGTCTCCTCGAACGCTTTTGTGAGACCTTTAATAAGGACTCATTTTCTTTATTGGTCTTTGTTACGTCGTAATTTAAGCCTGTATCTAATTACTGACCTTTTTTATTGCTAAAATAAGTAATTTCTGCCTTTAATAAGGACTTGTTTTCTTTATTGGTCTTTGTTACGTCGTTATTTAAGCCCTGTATCTAATTACTGACCTTTTTTATTGCTAAAATAAGTAATTTCTGTTTTTACGTTAGCAGAAAGTCTATGTAAACTTTTTATATTAATTCAAATAAATTTATTTGGCTTTCTTCTCAATATTAGTTCACACAATCCGAACCCGTCTTGGTAAATATTTGGTGTTCACTTAATTTGAATTATTATTGCACCGTCCTACGCATGAAAATTCTATTTATGATTTCTTTGAATTACATTCAATCATATTTATTGTTTGCCATTACAGTTTGACTGAGCACACTAACTGATCTTTATAACGTCGTTAAACTGATTTCAAATGCAATATTTTGTGAATTTTTCCAACGTGGCTAGAACTTATGATAAATTTGTTTCATTTGAAACATAAATAGTGACTTTGGCTAAAATTTCGAACAAGCGAATAGCGTTTTTGAGCTTTTTATCGCCAATCAATCTATCATATATATTTACATGGGCTTCAATGTCCCAACACGCTATTCGTGACTCGATTAGGACCTCCATCTATACTAACTCTTTATTCATTTTTAAAGTATATGTCATACCTTTGTCATAAATTGAAGTACCATTAATTCCAAAAATGGTGTTTTTAATTGGTAGCTATATGTTTCGGTCCCTCAGGATATCTTTAACTTGGCGTTACATTGGATAGAATTGTCAAAATTGTTTTCGATAAAGTTTCTAGGTATAAACCGAACTAAAAAAATATATTCTACGCGTACTTTTGCCCGACGTTTTCCGGGACCGACTATTCCAGTAATTTTATAATCTTCTATCCCAAATACTCATAATAATAATAATAAAACTAATGAATGCTAAGTAAAGAACGCCCTGTTTGTCTGTACTTGAAGAATGATTTAGATTTGTTTTTTAGGATAAAAACATTGTATCGAAAAATAATCTAAAAAATCATTTTATCCTGTTTAAGATTTTTTGCTTGTTTTAACCTGTGATGCTCTAGCAAACTTCTCGAAAGTACTTCCACCATTTGAATGCCACTCGCTTCATTATCGCTAGTTCGAATTATTACACAATTTTTTTCCACCTTTTTCATCGGTGAAAGTTAGTTAATATTCACATACTGTATCTCAATATCATTTGACCTGGCTTTGGGAAGTTTAATGTTTTTTACGGACATTTCATTTTTCGTTGGTGTTAATTTTGTTTTCTTGGCTTCATTTGTGTCTCGTCGACGCCAAATTAGAGCAAAATTCAGATAATTTATTTCAGCGGATTGAGATAAAAAAATGGTGAGGGTGTTTTATTTGAAGGATTTGTTGGTTCAGAAGTTGGTATTAAAAATAAATTACAGTATTTCACGTTAAATTTTAAATTGCACAATCTCACAGAGATTGCGATTCTAACCTATTCCTAAAAAGTGTTAAGCATTAAAAATTATTTAACAGGGACATGATCTAGTATTCAATTTATAATCCAAAGCGCCCACAAAGTGCCTCAAGATGATATTGACTTTTAATTGACTCTGTGTAATTAGTTCATATTTTTTACACACAAAATATGAATTACTGAATTTTATCAGAAAGGCATAAAATGTGCTTTTCTGAATGACTCTGAAATTGAATTCGCAGTAAAATTTTCTCTGATTGAACGACCAAAGAGGCTCGGGGTCTCCTCTTTCTCCATCTATATAGGCAGAATATATTCTTTATTTCTATTGTTATCCTATACTTTCTTACAACACTTCTCTTTAACTTCACTTCTTGTTGTTTGTTTGTATGTCTGTTACAAATTTTATAATCGATATTTAACACACTTTTACCTCTTCAATCGATCTGAAATTTTACACACTTGAGTAATGTTGGAGACAATGCATGATTCAATTGACAGGATAAATAAATTTGAAAATGTAAAAAATTAAATTAAAAAAAATTTAAATTTTTTTATATTTGATAATAAAATTATAAATTCATTGCACATGTGTAACATCAGAGACACTGGATTCTTTAGAAGTGTTGTCTTTAAAAGTAATTTTTAAATGCATATTATTAATATTATCCCAAGTTATGTTTAAAGTTTGGATCTTAAGCATCGACAGATTTCATGTTCAATAACTCACTATCACATACGGTTTAAATACAGCACTAGGATGAAAAATCGTCCAATTAATTTACAGTTCATAGATGTTTCTTCATACACGATGAACTTCAAGCGAAACAATAGTTTTACTAATGGACTTTATTTTAGAGTGATGATCGTAAGCTTTAGCCTCCCTCCGGCACGTCAGTTTTCGCTGATCCGGCGCTCAGTTTTGAGCTGGACTCGTCCATTCCTCGTTGGACTTTCACCTTCACTCCAGAGAATTGAGTGGTGCCTTGTCCTAATAGCCATGCATTACCACCCTTGTGTGGGTCATCCTGACCCATTTTCTCCCAGCAAAAATGAGTATCAGTGCTACATGCAGAAAATAGGGTATTATTCGGACCATTTGACCCATTAATTTTCTGAATTATCTCAGAAATTTCTATGACGCAATCTGCGGTCTTTCTTTGGGCAGCGAATAATGAGCAACTGTTGTGTGGCTGCGTGCAAAATTCGTTATATGGCTGTGCTAATAAATAGAATAAAGAGGCCGTTCTATCAAAAGTAGGTATGAGATCGAAACTCTGCCAGATGTGAAATCAGCCGCTACTTAGACCGTTACGCGCGTAAAAAAAATTTTGATAATACGGCCTCAACACATTTGGTGTATTTTCAGCCAAGGGATAGTTCTATTCTAAGGATGTGGAGTTCCCAGT
The DNA here is from genome assembly GCF_000764305.2 of Hyalella azteca. Taxonomy (NCBI): domain Eukaryota; kingdom Metazoa; phylum Arthropoda; class Malacostraca; order Amphipoda; family Hyalellidae; genus Hyalella; species Hyalella azteca. The sequence goes on from NW_025937086.1 coordinate 119,972, forward strand.
CCTCCTATTCTTATCCATGGTCAAGTATCAGCGCTCAGTGGCTCGTATCATTTCTCGTGAGCTCGCCTTACGTTAGTTTTACTTATTATTAATACCCATCAACACTTTTGGCACAGATTAGGATAGATGGGACATTTGAAGTGAAGCGAAAGTGGGAGGTTAAATCTTCGGAAGGTGTAAATTTGGAAAAAGTATTTTTATCCATTACTTCTGGAAGATGCCCTTCAAAGTGTAAACGCAGAGCACTGGCCTATTGTAAACTCTAATAAACATCCTCTGATAGCAAGTTGATGCCACCTTAGCTCCGTTTGCCCCAACTCGAGAACAAACCGCATTATACAAATCAGTCAATAGCCAATACGTTACCTTCTTAACCCCGTCTGCCGATTCGTAAAAAAAAAACATATCAACCACATCATCAGGTTGTAAGTATGCCACACACTTGGTTCCGTGTGCTCTTATTTACGAATTTAATTTCTTGTTTTTATCTGAAGCTTGTACTTTTCCGTACATTTTGCGTGCAAGCAAGTGAGGCTAAATTCTTGAAGAAATTTATTGCGGAGCGTCGACAAATAGCACTCCAGTTTAGAATGAAATTTGAGTTTGGCTGGGGAAGAAAGTTTAACATCGTTCATATATGCATATTTTCCGCATTTTTCAAGTACAGTCTATATGCTCGGTATTTTTACTCGGAACTCTAAAGTTCGCTATTCGTATCACCACTTACAAGTGATCGCAATTCTAAAGTACACCGAAAATATCTTCCTGTTTTTATAGAGAATTTCCGGCCAGAATATTCCTGCAATGTTTCATTCTTTTAACCTACAACAATTTTAAAGATTTCACGCATCTCCATGCGACACAACGTGCTTAGAACTTTGGATGCCTTGACTTTTTGGATTCCATAATTCTGCTCGAACTTCTTGAGGCGTATTAGCTACTCTGAATTTTGAGCTCCAAGTCGTCGCTGTTTGTAAGAAAAACTCCCGTATGAAGTGTAGACAACACTTGGGCGCTTTGCTCGCCGGTATTTACGGACGCTGTTTAGGTGTCGGAAAGGAAAAATGTTCCGGTGAGAGCGGTCTTAGACGTACAAAACTTGACTGTGCAGGGCTCGCAAACTCACAGTAAGTTTGAAACTGAACGTGTGCTAATTTACTTGAAAGGAACTTTGAGCGCAGGAATTTATGTGCGCGACTCTATATATTACAGTCCGCAAGGAATAATTTAGCTGGCCCTCAGTAATTCATATTTCAATTTCGAATCGCTTAATGTGATGACAGTATCCATAGAGATACTTAAATTTTAGTATCAAAGTCCGTAGACTTAACAGGGAATTATCATTTATTGTCGCAATATCTTCGGGTTTCGTTCTTCGGCTCCTACAGTGAGCTGTCATCTTCCCGACACGCTCAGCCCGAGGCCCCGAGACGTCTATCATCTCACACGCTCAGCCCGAGAGCGTCCCTCACATTCGGTCTCCTCACATTCCTCTCTCATCCCTCACTCCAGTCACCTGGCATGCGTGCCTGGCGTCAGGTCTAGTAGCGCGGCACTCGTCAGTGCGCAGATACCAAGTGTGGAGTGTGCTGCTCCTGAGCGCATCGTGCGACATGCCAGGAGCTTTCTGGTGCGTATATGGTGCTTTTCGTGATACTGTCTTGGAAATGCACCATCACGGCCATTACTGTGCTGGTGCGCGCTCGTTTGTGATGGTTTATGAGAACTTAGAGTCTCGTGTTGCTGAATTATTGCTGCTATAGCTTGATTGCAGCAGCTGTTGCTGGAGTCAAATTGCTAGCCCATTCATCTCGACAACCAGAATTCTGCGACAAAATGTTCCGTTAAAATTCCCACACTGGGGATTATGGCGAACTTCTCCATAGCGCGGTATTTCAGCTGAGATTTGTGAGCCAGCCGTTCTGTCGTGGTTAAGGAACGGGATTTTGTTTTAAATCTATTAAATTTATATGTTTTGGTACTATTTTAATGGAAACCGTTAAACTTTGTTTGCTTAAACTTTATTTGCATTTATGCTCATGTTTAAATATAATCCTTCGAATATCAAAAGAAAATAATTCTTAATATTTTCATTATAATCCCGCTATAAAGTTAGCTTTTCGTGCTAAAGGTAAGCAGCATATTTGTGAAAAACTTGAGTTAATAGTGTATCGTTCCTAAATCTGATGATGTTTTATACAAAATTTCAGCTGAATACCTCTCATTTTGAAAAATAATTATGAAAATAAACTATTAAATTAGTTAGTCATAAGCGGTGTATACGTCAATTTCCCATAAACTGGGTTTCACATTACATTGCGTATGCTCAAGGCAACGAATTGCTAGTCTCGCTTGCACGAAAAACATAACATGCTTAATATATACACGGTATTTTATTTTTAATGTTCTTGGGTCTGATGTTTGGCAGCCAACTTATATATGCAAGACACACGCTGGACCGCACTTCAATATTTAAAGTTAGCGCGCTTTAACTAAGTATAGATAGATATACTAAGATATAAAGGATACACAAGATATCCTTCAGAAACTGAACCCTTGTTCAAGTTGAAAATGTTTGCACTCGTTTATGCGTGGTTTTGAAATCAGGTATAATGAATATATCTGAACGTATTTTACGTCCGGATGTTTATTAATTGATTCGGAACGCATGCATGTAGACGGTATTGATGCTGTTAAATGTGTTTATAATTTATCTTTTTATAAACTGCATTTCTTCCTTGGCACAATTATCATGGAAGCCAAGAAGACGATTGCTCGTTCCTTTTAAATTAAATTCTTAATAGTGTCGCCTGCTTGTCAGTTCGGTAATTACTAGGCGGTTTGAAACGTCTACTTCCGGGGTCTATAAAAATGTACAAAATCTTCTCTTATATATACAAGACAATATAAGAAAAGGAAAAATCTAAGTTGGATTCGATGCAAAAGTTAGGATTTGAAATTAACATTGAATTTACTCCTCCCTTCTTTGCCATTCCTCTAGCTTTTGATGAATTCTTGATGTATCTCTGAAACGGTTAGGAAGTAATAAGTTGTTCCATATACGCCTACTTATAAAAATTAATAATAATATATGCGTTTCTCTAAATAAAATGATTTAAGATAAACCAAGTCTTCATTTTAGGAAAATTGATCATTGTACCTTCAATTAAACTCCATCAAACTAACTTTGCCTCAACTTGTTGTTGTAGTTTGAGAACAAAGGTTTTTTCCTCTGTAGGGTGACGAGAAGCCTCGGACATGTTTTGCGTGCACTGCAAGCCTAATTGATCGTAAGTGTTGAGAAATCGTAAAGTGAATTCAAACAGAACGTGTTTACGTCGCTATATCGAGTAAACAACGCGGAATGCTAGGAGCTTACGTGCGATCAATGTTTTACGTACTCCATCAGAAAACTTGAAAATGAAGACTTGAAGACAACGATTGACAATTAATTAACACGTTGACTACGAAGTGGTACATATGCGTACCACGAAATGTATTTCTCCAGGACGTAGTGGTACATAATTCAGGTTGCCTAAAATTGGCCAAATCCGAGAACAAAAAAGTCCAAAAGGCCGATAACTCAAGATATACTAGTTTATTTGTAGGTTCCACTATAAAAATTCCATTTATTTTCATTTTGCAGTATTTAAAATTTAATTAGGAAGTACCCCTATCATAAATTTTAGCCGGCCAACGCAATTGAGAAAAACTAAATCACGGAATTTGTCCGGAAAAAATGGCCGTCTGGCAACTCTGTTTAAAAACAGTACAAAAAATGAATTAATAGTACAAAATGAAGCAATCGTAGTCAACGTGTTATGCGATGATAATAAATCGAGTGAACACAATCAATTTTTCAACAAATTTATCTTGCGAGAGCCGGTATTTTTACCTTGAAAAGTTTATTTGTGAAGTTTTCGTATACATTTGAAGCTTTCGTTGTTTTTCATTAAATGGATATCACCTCGGTTAATATCCTTCACCTATGCAAGTTTTATCAATAAGGCATTCAATTGCCATCGTACACTCAGAGAAATGAGACCTCGTCCAAATATCGATCCATGCTTTGTCAGTTTCCACGTCATCCTGACCCATTTTGGCCCGACAAACTGAACTTCGGAGCTATACGTTTGCTCTCTGCTTGTGCTGTTGGTAAGAAATTGTCATTAGTTTGACAAGACGAAGATTATTATTCATTTATGTGGGTATGTCGTTGTCGAGCTGAATGCTGATCAGTTCAAATTTTGCTAATACGTAACGAGTTCGAGTACAAATTTCTCACCGTTTTTAGCCGTCGACACACACTGTTCAAAAAATCGCCATGAAACGGTGTTACTGACATTTCAGTAGCCGGCCGGCACGTTAAAAAACACCCGGTCGCCGTTCTTGTCAATTTTACACAAGAAATACGTATCACATTTGAAAATAAAAACAGCGAAATAGTTTATTTTAGGGGGGCGACCGGCCACTAGTCACACCGGTTTTTCGCTGTAATTTATAACAGTGTATAAATAACTTACATGCACTTGGTTATCATCATGAATACTCGCGCCTTATTCATGTTTATTCAAGGTAAACACTCATTCCGTAGGAGCTCGTTTGTTGAGCGGAGGCGTTGTTTTCTCGCGCGCGTGGCTGGGAAGCGTCTTTTGTTGGCAGAAGTTTCTTCGTCTCATTTGTTTTATTTAGATTTTTTCAACGAGACTTTGTCATCAGAGCGTAAGTCAAAATGACACGTATTTTTATTTTGTTTTTGTAAACGGACGTTATTCAGTCATCTAAATGTATCGTAATCATACTTTTCCAAATAATTCAAGTCGTTTTAATTTATATTTCGTTAATTTGACGTTTATTATTTAATTTAAATTTAGTGTAACAGATCGCAAATAACAAACAAAAATATCGAACGAAAACATTTATTATGTATACCATGACCGCTATCCGTGCTATAACTTGAAAACAATTTAAATCTCCTTTTATTTGTATGCCAATAAATTTATGAATAAATATGGACGAGAATTTGTTTTGTTCACTCTACAAATTAAACGTAATTGTGCTGGTTTTCTTTATGAAAACAATTTTTTATTCTAGTCGACCCTAGGTTGCAAGGCTTACTTTGTAGCTTAGCTAATATCGTTGTTAACTTCTTATCGAACATCGAAGACTTGTTCACACTCATTTAAGGGACTATTGTGCAGCTCAGAGTGCTGAGCTCTACTTATCTCTGAACTGAGTAATTTATCTTACTCACATATCGTAGCTCTGTAGAGTTCTAAGCTCTGTAGCAATCTCTGAACTGAGTACTTTATCTTACTCAGATATCGTAGCTAAGTAGAGTTCTAAGCTCTGTACCAATCTCTGAACTGAGTACTTTATCTTACTCAGATATCGTAGCTAAGTAGAGTTCTAAGCTCTGTACCAATCTCTTAACTGAGTAATTTATCTTACTCAGATATCGTAGCTAAGTAGAGTGCTAAACTCTACCAATCTCTTAACTGAGCGAATTCTCTTAATATCGTTGCTAAGTACAGTGCTATGCTCTACACATCTCTGAACTGAGTAATTTATCCTGCTCATATATCGTAGCTCAGTAGAGTTCTAAGCTCTGTGCCAATCTCTGAACTGAGTAATTTATCTTACTCAGATATCGTAGCTAAGTAGACTTCTAAGCTCTGTACCGATCTCTGAACTGAGTAATTTATCTTACTCATATATCGTAGTTAACTAGAGTGCTACGCTCTACCAATCTCTGAACTGAGTAATTTCTCTAGTCTCCGACTGCACGATAAGCCCTCGAGCGCTGACGTTATACCACAAAACTTGTGAGTTTTTGCGCGCGTTCTTTTAATCAAGTTTGTTTTTGTGAGGCAATAGTTAGCACCCAGTGCCCAAGTTTCTTCAGGTTTGGACCCTGGCGACGCAATTAAGACCGCATAAAAAGACCTTTTCGAAGCCCGCGGACTCTTAATTTGTCCGAAGCTTGTGGTCTCTGGAGTGTCTTTTAACTCTGTAACCTTGCCGATAAATCACTTTATTTCAAAATTAATCGGGCAATTAATCAAGCTCTTCAACCATCCCGATAAATCTCCTTATTTCAAGACATAATTTCAACATTAATCGTGTAATAAATCAAAGTCTCTGAGACTTAATGAATTTCTTGAATTTTAAATTCATTGAATGACCAACTGGGATTAGAAGCTTGATCATTTATAGAGAATTGTGGAAAAATAAAATGAACGCCTTTTTCATCCTAGTATGCGATCTTTTTGCTCTTTCATATTGTTTTGAATTTGACTTGCATATTTCGTTCTTTCATGCGTTCCCTCATGTTCACCTAATCCTAAATAAACGCAATATGCTCCCCGGGCAACTTATGCAATGTTTTAATTTAAATATCTACCATCAGTAATTTTTGCTTTCCTCTTCCTATCAATACAAATACATATGCTTAACTAATGGATTTCAATTCGAACTATTTCTTCAACTCTACTATTCCATCACCTAGCATAACGTTTTAGTTTGGTCTATTTTATTCTACAAATTTTTTCCATTGCATTTCAACAACTTATTTTCTCCAAACTCAAAGTCTGCAATTAATGAGAATAATGTATATGTGAATCATTGTCCAAATAGTGATACGCTCTCTTAATTAACAGCCCAAGCATGGACGTAGCACTGATAGGCCCATGTGCAGGAGCAAACTGGGTCAGGATGACCCAGACCGGAGCAAAAAGTGCATCGTTATTTGGACAAAGTGTTCCTCATTTCTCTGAGTGCGAACGTTTTATTGTCTCTCATCTCGAGCCCATCCACCAGACTTCTTGCCTGCTGTCCACTTGACCTCCAACTTTCAATTGTTCGTCTTAATCTCCCTCCCGCATTCCCAAGGCTAAGTAATCCATCTTCTAGATCTCGAGCAGCGCTACTTTCTATGAGAATAAAATTCCCCCTTGGGGGAGAAGAGACTATATATCCGACGGGGGTTGGAATTCTTCTTTCTGTTTCCCATTTTTCGCTACTGAGGTGCCGTTGGTAAACAGGTATTCTGAAGCCTGAAATCAATTCCTATCATTGATGCGGGCACTAAATTCAGAAAACTATTTTATCTTTATCATGAATTATCTTTGTCTGCCTTTGTTTTACAAGTAATCGTTAGAATAGTTTTGAAGGCAAATTTTGAAGTTATATGGATGCAGTAAGAAATGTTATGAAATTAGTTGAGACAAATCACGTCTTTATTGAAATCAACTGAAACATATTGCTTTTCTTTTGAAAGTAGGCTAGGCAAATTCTATTTAAATTGGCCGAGGCACATGGCTGCTCTATTGAAATTGGCCTAGGCACATGGCTGCTCTAATGAAATTGGCCGAGGCACATAGCTGCTCTAATGAAATTGGCCGAAGCACATGGCTGCTCTAATGAAATTGGCCGAGGCACATAGCTGCTCTAATGAAATTGGCCGAGGCACATGACTGCTCTAATGAAATGGGCCGAGGCACATGGCTGCTCTAATGAAATTGGCCAAGTCATATTGCAGTTCAATTGAAATTTGTTGTGACACATTGCTGCTTTATTGAAATTTGTCGAGGCATGTTGCGCATCTATTGAAATTGTTTGAGGCATATCGTTATTTTCGGTCAAGTTGCTAGAGGCATATTTTTGCTCCGTTAAATTTGTCTATCTGTAAATGTGCTTATATAAATGTCTTTCCTTTGTAAATTGGCGAATTATACTAGCCAATCTAATCGTATTAGTGAGATATAGTATTTATTAAAAAATTGATGGATTACTTATAAGGATGTGGAACTAAAGTGTCATGCGAGACGTAATGTGACATGTGGGATTAATTGATCTGTGGGATTAATTGAGCCGATAACTATTCATGAGAAAATAGAACATTATTGCCTATTGTTCAATATATTTGGTGTGCAGCATTTATTTAGCATTTAATAGTATGAGTGGCAATTATTGAGCAATCAGGGATTTACCGAAGACTGAAAGACTGCCACTTCCAATAAATCATGCAACCCGATCGCCAGCCTCCGACGAGCTCACCCGTCCCAAGGGTCGCATTCACGCAAGGCACACGGATAATTCTCGCAGTCGTGGCCGAATTACCGCAAAGTTAGCGCAGTATTGCCTAACCTCTGATACTTCAGCTCCCGTAGGGCGAAAAGCACAAAATTTTCCCTGAACCATGGCTTCGTTTCGGCGCTATCCCGGCACTGTGTGGTCGCTGTCTCGACACTGTTTCGGCGCTGGATACGAAAATTTGGTATTCAAATATGACAATTTTTTGACGGACAATTCATAATTTAAGCTAAAAATGTGTAAATCACGATCATCACTATTTATGTCCACACTATGTATATTGTGCAGCTTTTGTAGTTATTGATGAATTTTTGTCGAAAAAATGTCAACGCATTTTACAATCTAAAATTAACAGATACAAAAATAAAAGTCTGAAAATAATTAGCTTTTCGCACCATGAAGCATAAATTTGTTGGTTTTATGCACGCACAGTTCACAATAGCCGATTGCAAAAATACAGACGTATGAAATAATATTCTCTTCGAAATTATCTCCGACAAATAAAAAGCAGCGTATAAGTTATCAACATCAATCATGATAAATTCTCCAATCATTTCCATTTAAACGAAGATTGATTGAGTACGATTATGCCCCCAAATTTTTTTATTTGAAAATTACATGCACGTGCTTCATGCTCTTGGTGTCTACAACGAAAGCTGTAGCTCAACATCAATTTATACATGTTTAATAGAATTGATGGCTCAAAAATTCTCAATGTAATCCAAATCTAAATTTTTCTAAGATAAATTCTGCCCCGAGGGCACATGTCGCTTCATCAAATACTCTCAATTGATACAATTTATTAAATCAATTGAAGAATAAATATTTGAAAAATAAAAGTACCGAGTTTTACTGCCAAACGTAAACAGAAATCCGTCAAGTTGTTTACTCTTTTATGATGGGTGCTCCATTTTTGCGCCAACGGATTGGATTTTAGTAAAATCCGTTTAATTTGAGGATGAAACAAAGTGAAGTAAAATATTTTATTAATACAGCGCTTGGTATGAACTAAACTTGGATATCTCTCGCTTATGGAAAATGCTTATGTCATCAATGTGTTTGCGCGAAATATTGTAATTTCAACGAACAAATCTGGTTTTCTTCTCATTAAAATTGATGATCAAAAAAGACTTTGATTCAATATATTTCTCTACATTCATTTCGAAAAGACCTTGGGTTAAATGAGACTCTAAATTTCGTACCCGCATATTTTCGTTTGTATAAAGTTCCCGAAGTTATTAACTCGTAATCTAAGACTTAGAATAAAAAATGTAAATAAACTAGGCGTATAAAAATATGCTGCGCAAAAATTCTTCTCAGTATGAAGGTGTAAAAGGTACCAAATTGTCCCCTGCCTAATTTTTTATTAATTTAAATATTTGATCAAATTAATCAATTCTACAGCCAGTCTCAAGTGTGGTATTCAGACCATAAGTAAGTCCATTTAATTGCCTTTCTCTTCATTAGCTTGGAATGTCTATAGTTTCTATCGAAAATAAATCAAAAGTGAATAAAAAAGGCGCTTCAATGAATTCAAATTTGTTTAATTAAATTGGAAGTGGAATTTTTTTCTTATTTTAGTGTACATGAAAGTTGCACGTACAAATTTTACAATAATAAAGAAGTTGGAGTAGCTTTAAACATCAACCGTTGAACTTGTATTTTCCATCCACGCATTTCGAAGCACAGCGCAAACTTCTGCCACTTCATAAACTTGCAAACATTAGGTAACAAAATTATCTAGAACTACACTATCAGATATCCGCGTTCATTGCCGTTATCCACACCTTAATCGAACATGCCAGAGCTTAATTGCTCCCAGACGTTCCAATTACGAGTACATTGTATATGATAGCGAATACATTGTAATTGAATGTGGTCTTGCTCATGAACTCGACTTGCTGCTCTCTCGTACTGAACGCGATAGCTTTGAGCGTCCGCAGCGATCATCGGTTGATTTCTTCGGACAATTTTTCTGGCATCGAACAGGAGATAAGCTTAAATTTTGTGTTGAAATTATCTTAGAGGGCATTGCGTCCATTTTTATCACGGTGGATTACAAATGACACGCAATTCGAGAAATCGTAAATAATTACATTCTAAGATTGATATTTCACCTGATACTCCTCCAAACTGATAGTCCTCATATGACGCAAATTTGTCGAATATTTTTTCGGTAAAACAGAGATAGCGATCACCGGGTCGGACACTATTGACGTGCAGTGCTTCGAACTTTGCGTGCAGTGCAATCACGCTTCAACTTCAATACTTCCCGGCAGCGAACTGTAGTTAAGCTACGCGTTTGAAGCGTTAAATAAAAATAAATAAATACTCTGGGAACTACATTGCTGAATCGTCGTCCATTTATTTGTATTCATAGGCAAGCCAAAGCTATTTAAAAATACATAATATAAGGAATATCATTTTGAGAGGCAAGTGACTCGTTCGTGAACTACTTTTAATTCCATTTGATGGTTTTGATTATTTGTCGACAAATTTTTCTTGATAATTAATAACTCTAAAATATATCAATTAGAGTGTATTATTTGATAGGTATGAAATACCTCAACATACCTACCTTAAAAACTTATCCCCTTATTGCTATGGCTGAAGTGTTTATAAAACAACACCATATTAGAACATGCCCTGGAAAATACACAGCTACATGGCAGCCATGACAGTACCGTCATCACCTCCATCACACCTCATCTACAATAGTCACCTAACGTCTCTACTCACGGTTTCAGTCATCAGCCATCATCCCTGCGCGCAAATTAACAGAAATTGAACGTTTTTGCGCAGCACATCTGCACCCGGCTCTTAGATTGTTCCAGAGTTCGATTGAAAAGTATATTTTTTGAGAAAAGATATATTTTTTTGAGTATGCAACCTGTCACTCATGTAACCTTTTTTGGCATCGTGTTTGCGACAGTTTCCGTGATAAAATTATGATGAATATAATGCAAGTTTTACAATCATTCGACACGTTCATAAGTACATTCACAGTAATTTTTCATGCACCGGTCGACCATCAAGTCGGAAAGAGGAAAAGTTATGAACTTCTTCTAATTTTCTACTGAGCAGCGATGGCTGTACTGAGTAGTACCAGCTCTACTGAGCAGCGATGGCTGTACTGAGTAGTACCAGTTCTACTGAGCAGCAATGGCTGTACTGAGTAGTACCAGCTCTACTGAGCAGCAATGGCTGTACTGAGTAGTACCAGCTCTACTGAGCAGCAATGACTGTACTGAGTAGTACCAGCTCTACTGAGCAGTGATGTCCGCTGTTTCGCTGGTATGATAAGCGACCGAATGTATGGCTAATAATTGAAAGTTTTGTAGGTATTATAGGTTTTGTAGGTTTTTTCATAGTTATATTCATTTGTTCCTGATTAATGAAGTAGATTAGGTCTGTATCGTGAGTTGGCATGTATGGTGATTAGTGATGGAATTCATGAAAGCGCAAGAGGTCCAAAAATTATCACACGAACGGAAATTATTTTTATAATACTTTTCTTAATGTATAAATCTGATGTCGGTCCTTACCGGACGTCATTTTTGGTCGTGAGTTTTCATGGAATAAGAGTTTGCATATGAAGTTTTTGTAACTATTGATTTCATAAAAATAATTTTTGGGTTACGAATGGCGATTTGTTAAGTAGTATGCTTTTTCAACTGCTACTTTTAACCATTTTTACTCGTGTAAAGTTTCACACAATCAGAATGGTTGTAATTAAATATGAATGGGAAATTTCAGGTTCAATTCAAATTCTTTATTTGTTTATGTTTAACTATCAAAACTGCTCTCAACTGCTTTGAAAATTCGATTTTTGTCCAGCCTGGGACGTGGTCAGAGTCCGCTGGTCAGAGTCCGCTGGTCAGAGTCCGCTGGTCAGAGTCCGCTGGTCAGAGTCCGCTGGTCAGAGTCCGCTGGTCCGAGTCCGCTGGTCAGAGTCCGCTGGTCAGAGTCCGCTGGTCAGAGTCCGCTGGTCAGAGTCCGCTGGTCAGAGTCCGCTGGTCAGAGTCCGCTGGTCAGAGTCCGCTGGTCAGAGTCCGCTGGTCAGAGTCCGCTGGTCAGAGTCCGCTGGTCAGAGTCCGCTGGTCAGAGTCCGCTGGTCAGAGTCCGCTGGTCAGAGTCCGCTGGTCAGAGTCCGCTGGTCAGAGTCCGCTGGTCAGAGTCCGCTGGTCAGAGTCCGCTGGTCAGAGTCCGCTGGTCAGAGTCCGCTGGTCAGAGTCCGCTGGTCAGAGTCCGCTGGTCAGAGTCCGCTGGTCAGAGTCCGCTGGTCAGAGTCCGCTGGTCAGAGTCCGCTGGTCAGAGTCCGCTGGTCAGAGTCCGCTGGTCAGAGTCCGCTGGTCAGAGTCCGCTGGTCAGAGTCCGCTGGTCAGAGTCCNTACACCACTACCACCAATACACCACTACCACCAATACACCACTACCACCAATACACCACTACCACCAATACACCACTACCACCAATACACCACTACCACCAATACACCACTACACCACTACACCACTACACCACTACCACCAATACACCACTACCACCAATACACCACTACCACCAATACACCACTGCCACTACTACGGTTCCGGCATCAGGTCACTTACTGAAGTAATTCCTCCCGCACGCTTATCCTAGCAGGTCAAACGAAGTATGTTCCCGAATGGCCGTGTGATTATACTGAATATCTTGGGGCGTGTTGTGAACCCAAACGTAATCTTCCAAATCACAACGAATAATTTATAATTTCGCCCGTTACCCACAGATTTTCATCGAGAACAAATCATTCAGTTGAATTTTAGGTTCATGGAAATTTATCAAGTAAACAATTTAATGAAGTTTAAGTACAAGCGTCTGAACGAAATACTATGCTACTATAGTCACTGAACGGTGGACCAAAATAAACTCACTGTGAAACTTGCAACAGAGTAAATAACTTAGGAATTTTGCGGTTCTATCACAATCGCGTAAGAGTAGACGGAGATGTAGCAGAACTCTGCTGTCTACCAGGCCAAAGTGTAGTATGACGTATAACGCTATAACGGAAAGCTGCCTGTAAACTGAAGGCAAAATAAAACTAGATAAATTATTTTGTGGAGAATAAAAAAAGCACATTGTATACATTCAGCCCTATTGATATCAAAAAATAATTAAATTTATCAAATGAGAATGTGGCGAGCGCGACAACTCCACCACTACCACTATACCCCTGCAGGTGGCTGGAGCCCTCGCCACGACGGCAAATTTGTGGCTCGCCTGTCAGATATTTCCTTCAGCAGCCCCACGACCTGCCAGCCACACCTCGCGCTCCAGCTTTCACTTTGCACCAACTTTGCGTTCCAACTTGGTCCTCAACTCGCACACCAGCTTATAGCATTGCGTTCAAACTTGGTCTGTACTCCGTACTCCAGCTTGCAACTTGCACCAATTTTGCGTTCAAACTTGATTTTCATTCCGTGTACTGGAAACGATCTTGCGTTTCACCTCGGTCCGCACTTCTCGCACCAGCTTTTAAATTTTTCTTAATTTCTTGTTGATTTAAAACAAGAATTTAAGAATCCGCATAGAGAGTTTAGAAAACATTCTCCGTCCTAAGGTTTTTAGAACAGTCCTCCGCATATAAAGTTTTCCCTTAGTGATGAGATTACCTTCTGTCTCGGTTCGCATTGACGCTTCTATATATGACTTGCTATTGCTGTTTTAAATTTGTCCAAAATTTGTAAGTCCGAAGGAGACCTCAATGGACCTATTTTACCACGTTTTTCTTAGCTCGCTTTCGTGTCTGTGATGATCAAATCTTGCAATCGATATTTCACCAACTTTCCCATTAGCTAGCGCTCTGAAACTTTTAGGGATTTGGTATGATTTTTCCAAAGCCTGGAACCACCATAAAAACGAATTATCTTTTCCTGCTAATTTCGTACGAGTTGGCAAAAGAAGTTTAATTTTTAGTATGATATTTTTCCAGCGCCTGGAACTACAATGAGAACGTTTTATCTATTCCAGCGAAGCAGAGATCGAGTTGGCAACTCAGAACTTGTGAGCGGCATGATACGAAGCTCTTCTTCCCGTAGACTTGATATCGCGGCGCCAAGTTGACTTTTAATGAAGCTAACTCATCGCTCAGCCCGGGCAAACTTTCTGAACTTTCGTGCCGCTGAGATCAAATATCGATGAAGACGCTGGGTCCAGATGAGCGATGTGGTGCGAGGGATGTGTGGGAAGAGGGGTGCATTGGGGCGTTGCTGGATGCATTTGTTGGCTGAGAGATGATGCGATGTTGTTAGAGGATATACGGAGGGGAGGGATGATGAGACGAAGTATAAAGGATGTGCGGAGAGCAATGCTTGCGGGATGCGATGTGAAGAACGATGTGAGGGATGCGGATGCATGAGGTGTTTTAAAAAGGACCTACGGGTCAGATATGATGGGATGATGTGCGAGGGATGTACGGGGTGATGGATGCGCAGATTGATGTACAAGTGACGTACGAAGGAGGGATGCATGAAGTAATACACCAGGGATGTATGGGGTGACGGTTGTATGGGGTGTCCAAACCATGGGTGCAGGGAAAATGCATCGAGTGATGTAAGGCTGCTCGATGTGGTGTTTGTGAAGTGCAGCTGATGAGCGTGTTAAATTACAGTCTAACGTGAAGTGTTTGTCGAGCGTGTAAAGTTTAGAATATAAAATAAGATGTGCAAAGCTGGAAATGTGAAACGTAACATACTTAAAAGCGTGATTTGCACCACCAATGAAGCATTTAGCCATCCATCCACTGTACTACCCAGAAATCGCACGATTTTTTTTTCAGCAGTCGCTTTCTTTTTTGGAAAATAACATCCAGGAAAATTTTTCCTGTACCGAAGTCAATGTTTTCTCTTATGTGATGAGAAATCGTTAATGCGCCAGTGAACAAATTTTTTTCATGAAACCCAGTTTGTTCAAGTGAGGCTACATTGTATTTGCACTGCATTTGTTTAAGGAAAGAACTTGCTGACCCACAACAGACATAATTTACTTATATAACAGACATAGGTAAATTACTTATATAAAAGACATTATTTACTCAATAACAGACATAATTTACTTAGTTCCTTCTTACTTACAACAGAGCGAGATCAATGTGCGTGCAGATAAACCGCGCATCTCAATCCAAGCCCCCAAACTAAACGAACCAATGAACTCTTATTCGTCTTGCCTATAGGCCGCCCATATTAACATATTAAATCGGTCTCGACTCGAACCCTCGACTTCATCACTCTGCCTAAAGTTGCCATGGCAACGATCGCGGCTTAATAAGCCTGTTCTCTTCAACGTCGCTTCGTTGGAGGTAAGTGGGATTTGCTTCGCATCATTATTTTCTATTATATTTTCTTCACTTTCTTCATTATATCAGCAAATTCTCTTCGTAGCTTTCTGCATAAAACTCGCATGAAAGAGACGCCTAACTTTACATGCCCCAACCCATCAGCCAGATTACGTTGAAGCCATGTTTAATTAACGTTGATTCCAGTATAAAAGTTTCATTCGACGTTGCTATAAGAAAAAAACGTTTAATTTAACCCTGATTTGACGTCATATGTATGGCTGAAAGCACTTCAATTCTTGACCGCGGTTTTCTTTTTCCAACGAAGCTAGTCGATTTTTGGCTCGTCGTGGATGCAGCCGTACCCGGCAGCCGGTTAAGTTGAAAAATTTTTACGACCTTCGTGAAGGTATGAGACGGCACCTGCCGGACGCCGGCTAGATTACGAACCGGAGCATTTCCTTTCAAACGCTGAGAACCTTCCCGATCTGAAAATAGCGCATACGCAAAACAAAAAAGGGCGTTAATTCCCATGAAAGGGTCATGAAAGTCCGTTATTACGCGTTATTGAAAATATTAGAAGTAATGGCAGCACTGGTGAAAGTCAATGTAACGATCAAAATTTCAAGTGGGTGAGAATTTAATTTTAAAAATAACGAAAGAGTTTGTCCTCATATTAATAAATGCATAAATTTTCGAACTCACCCTGTGAGCAGAACATTAAAAATAATTTACATGATACCATCGCAAATTCTAAAATCAATATGGATTGTTGTGGAATTCGGATTAAAATAACATGTTCCGTTGTCACTCGTGTTTATGGAATTCTCTAAGTGTATAATGCATTTAAATACTCATAATTTTTTTTCAAATTATTTGGCCAATAGAACAATTTTTCAAGTTCAGCCAAAAAACTTGGCTAACATAAAAACTTTGCTAATGCAATACGTGTAACGTCTTCAAGGACTTTATATACGGCAATCATCAATGCAATAATAAAAAGACCAGGACTGAAGCAGAGGGGATCGTGAGGAAGTACAGAAAAGAAGCTGCCTCTCAAATTGGCAGCTGAAGAGCAGGCAACTGACAATGTCGGATTGGTCGAGGAGCAAGAAGAATGTTCTATGGTTTGTTGTTAGGCAAAACAAGCTGACGAGAAGAGAATTAATTTTTTTCTCAAGTCAGAAGAAAAACATTAATTGTAGGAATCGCAGGAGCTATTTCGTTGAATGTACGACCTATCGAGCTGAGTGGGAAGTTAACCAAAAAAATGGACTGTATCGTAGGTTAACGATAATTGCTTTATTCACTCGAACGTAAACATCAAAACATTGAACCGGAGAGCCTAAGAAAACAGCGCCAACATATATCTAATATTTTCTAACTGAACTGAAGTAGTTGAAATTTTGATTTAAACTCGTATTTACTCTTAGTCGATGCAGCAAATGGGCAATAAAGACACTGAGTCCAAAAAATCGCTTGATATAAATTTTTCTTTAATATGATAAAATTGAAAATTACCTTTCAATTAATCCTAAATTAAATTTGTTTTTCACTTTAATTGATAAAAGGTACTCTACGTCTACCATCGGATCATGTGAACCATGATAACAAGTCATGAAAATTCATGCAAATAATGATGAACCTGAAATTACCCAGATAATCAAGAGAATATTCCATGCTTAGGATCTGTCTTCCGTGATTGCTTCGGCCCTGGCGTCGCATCATTGACTCGTAATCGAAGTTCTCATTTAAAGCTGCGTTGAAACTCAGACGCTGTGCCGGGCGTACGCTGCTCGCTTCCTGTAGCCTGGAGGCTGCACTTAGAAAAAATGTTGGTTCATGGTGTCCAAATGGTGACACACTTACTGCACGAAGCACTGACACACCCTTTTTGGGACTCCAAACTGGAGTAACATAACCCACGCAAAAAGTACCCAGCAATTCGTACAACAAAGTTTCACCAATTACTCTGAGTGTTACTCATTACTTTTGTTGTTAACTGCTCCCAGGAGGAACGAAACGGTTGCTCTCATGTCGACTGCCAGAAAGAATTAATTGCGAGTAATTAGCGCTGCTACAGAAGAATTCAAATTATATATTTTATTCTTGGTTTTATTAAACCTAAACCGTCGTCAATGTACGTTACCTGTAAACCGTCGTCAATGCTGTTAACCGTTAAACCGTCGTCAATGCTGCTAACCGTTAAGCCGTTGTCAATGCTGTTAAGCGTTAAACCGTCGTCAATGCTGCTAACCGTTAAGCCGTTGTCAATGCTGTTAACCGTTAAACCGTCGTCAATGCTGCTAACCGTTAAGCCGTTGTCAATGCTGTTAAGCGTTAAGCCGTTGTCAATGCTGTTAACCGTTAAACCGTCGTCAATGTTGTAAACCGTTAAACCGTCGTCAATGCTGTTAACCGTTTAACCGCCGTTAATGCTTGTTAACCGTTAGTAGGCAAAGGTTTAATGTCAAGAGTCTGCCAGCTAACTAACTTGCATAAACCTGCCAGAGAAAACTAGGAACTACTGATGCTGCTGCAGGTGCAGACTCGAATGGAGTCTTGTAACTGATTTAGTTTTGCTACTGGAGTTGCTGCTGACACTCAACGTGGCTTGTTCATTCTGAAGTTAAAATTCAAGAAAATAAAAAATTAAGTTGATGTCAAATTTAAAATTTAAGCTCAGGAAAATAGAGAGCAGCTCACGGCCTCTGCTGTTACTTTTGCTTCCATCCATATTATGACCGATCGATGTTCTTGCTTTTACCATTATTCGAATTATTACTGAATATTGTTCTCACTGCTAAAATTATTTTAAACCTGACTAATTATAATTCTAAATTTCTAATTGCTATCATATTCCGACTGGTTATTGTTTCTGATGTCACCATTATTGTTATAATGATTGATTATTGTTCTTATTACTACTTTTTCTTAAATGTGCAATTGTAATATTATTTATCACTGTATCTACTGCTACATTTTTTTAAACTAATGACCAATATCTATAATTATTAGTTCTATTTACAACCGCTATTACATTCCTTGTACACTTCAGCTATATTTATTACGGGTGCTTGCATATTTCCTGAGAATTTTACTCTTATTTTCTTTCCTCCGTTTGAATATTATATTTTCATCGATAATTTCGTAAACTTGAAATCTTCCTTATACTAAAGCCACATTTTTATTTCATTTGATTGTATTTTGCATTATAATTTTGCTCTAAATGTTATTACTGCTGCTCACATATTTACTTATTATTTTGCCTTGATTTTCATAGCAGCTGATTATATATTACCTCTTCATTTGCCTTTATTTTTTTTGCAGTTGACTGCATAAGATCATGTTTTTTGCTACAGCTGATTGAATATTCCTTTATAAATTTGCTGGTATTGATATTAAACATATTTCTAGCCACGCTAACATCATTCGCACTTCAGCTGCAGTAGATTGCGATGATTAGAGCGTGATGGTTGTTTACGGGAGCCTTGAATGTCAAATTAGCGGTGTTACTGTGAAGAAATTTTTTGAACTCTCAAGCTATTTATCTAACTTCCAATGCGTGGAATTTCAGGCTTCAGACACTTGATTTTTTATCTCTGACATGTTTACATGCATCACTTTGATGGTTTGGTTACTTTATATCAAATATGTCGAGTAGAAGACTGATCAGATGTCAACAAATAAGCTTCATTTTATAAATTCAGTTCGTAAATATTATCAAATTGTATTCAGGTTTCGTGGAATTGAATTCAAGGAAGTGGCATCATTAGACAACTTTTCGCCCAGTGATTCGGGCGAGACAAATCTATGCAAATGGTACATCGGGGAATGATATGTAAGATCACGTCAATCATTTTGATCGTTTATATAAAACCTAGAATATTGAGTGGCAATTAAGCTCAATACACAGTCCAATTAATTTAGCTACTGGAAACTATAACCCGGAAGCTGGCGAATCGCATCGATTAGCAGCGAATATCTGGAGTTCCTGTATGTTCAATTTTGTTGTCATTATGTCTATAATTTAATTATTTATATTTACTTATTTTAATCCCAGTATCATCGTGAATTTAAGCCTATTATTATAATTAATAAATATTAAATTGAAAACTGAATTTGTTATTGGCTTAAAAGGCTTATATTAAAGGCTTATTGGCTTATAATAGAATAAATTAAATATTATGACGTAGACCCGTAGACTTTTATTTCGTCAAGAGCTGTTCACATATAGAATTTTTGCTGTAAACTAATTGATACCAGAATTGTATTAATTTATTTTAATGAATTTTTTTGTCTCATGGAAACACTTACCCGAGCCACAGTGCTATGATAAAAGTAAATCAGCCATTATTTATTTAATTATTTCATAATTAGGAACTAAAGCAATTTTGTTGCTCGGTGTAAATAGCCCCGAGATTGTCTGTCTTTCCCATAAAGATTTGGATTCATTTTCAGTTTGAACCCCTGTGCATTTTATGCCAAAATCGAGATAATCACTTGAATTTAGGAAAAATGAAGCAGTTGACATTACTTATTGCAAGTTCAAATATCTGGATTATTTATTGGAATAAACAATTTTATTTATTTCCAGTCTTACGAGTAGAGACATGATCCTGCCAGTAGACTTTACGCTCCAAGCATCAATCCCGTAACTTGATACTCAAGGATCGTGAAGTGAGGTTGTAGCAAGAAGACGGTAGCCGCGGGACACGGAGAGTGAATACGATGAAAAATTCGTGTACTATATGTGTCGTCCAAACGTGTGGTAAAAGTTACCTATGTAGATTACGTGTATCGTAGTCTACGATATCGCAACTTCGCGACTCCACAGTGTCATCTTTATGAGTGTATATTTTCAAAATATCTGGATCAAATTTTTTATCCAATACTGTCATGATTTTCCGTAATAATATTATTCAGCAGGCTTGATTGTTTTTCATTTTGTGTCATTTAATTTTGCCATTTCATTGTCATTTTTTTGAAATTATCTTATATCCCCGTTAAAATATTCTGTGGATTTTCAATATTCTTCTCTTAAAGATTTTGTTTGCATTTTTTTAACATGGTTGTAGCCTTCTTACATGATTGAAACCCTATTAAAAATCTGACTCGCTCAGTATTTACTACGATCATATCGGCAGGATTTCCTGTGAATGATAGGAGGAGACGTGCTAGATGGTTACATTTCTGAATGAATTTGAATAGCCATGATAACGAACTATAGAAACCTACAAACTTCCTGTTCAGTAATTACGAAATTTGAAAAACTGAAGATCTTGAAAATTCGTTACACTGCCAGCGCCGGAGAAAAATTTTAATCCTCTAAAAATATACTATTTGGGTAGAGACTGCCAGTTCTAGAGTAAGTCGTATGAAAATCAACTACTCAGGTACGGACCGCTAGCTGCAAGATAAAAACTCAATTCTCTGAGAATTTAGGTAAGGACCCCACGTTGAAGTGGACAATTGACTCACTGTATGGGCTCTCTGTTGACTTTGACAGTTGACTGACAGTTGATTCACTGTGTGGGCTCTCTGCTGTCTTCAACAGTTGACTGACAATGAGGGACTTCTTGGGGTGAGGGACTTCTTGGGGTGAGGGATTACTTGGGTTGAGGGATTTCTTGGGATTAGGTACTCCTTAGGGTGCAAGACTTATGAGGTAAGGGTTGATTGAAAATTTGTTATCATTATGAATGGACGAGCGATGACATCAGGTCGTATTATAAAAATATCAGTTAATACAGTAGCAGTTTTAGTTGTGTAAGAAAACAGGATTGTTGATGATGATGTAAAATGAATGAAATGATTCATTAATGTTTAGTGTCGCTGCCTAAATGATTTCGTAGAATAAAAACTTCAAATTTCATTGTAAAATTCCCCTAAAATAGTACAATTCTAAATGTTTCTTCGACGCAATACTCATTCGTTCGGATATGATTTATTTGAGTCCTACAGGCTCCTACAATGCGAAATATTTTCCGTAATTGTACGTCAGATGCTCTTAGGAGTTATTTTTTTCAGACGCATATTGATGTATTTATGTTGTAAAATAAATGAAATATTCTTTCATATTATTGATTTTTTCGAATTTCAACACTGACTTGAAAAATACTCAATAAGTTTTTTGTGAAAAATTTTCCCTCAAGTTGAAAAATCAAAAGTTTTCTTTACCCGTTATTCATAAAGTTCAAGAATCTAAAGTTCATAATTTAGAGCTGGAAGTTGAGACTTAATAAACTTGAAATTGTTGTCTAATAAACTCCCTTTTAAAATATCCACAATAACTTTAAAAAGAACTTTACTGTAAATACTTACCTAAAAGGTCTATGAAATAGAGCTATAACCAATGGGAAATGAAAGACATGAAAATGTTCGAAAACTAAAACTGGAAAATACAAAATAGATGATTATCATTTAATAAACAATAAGTTCCAACTTCACAACTCAACAGTACTGAAGGAATACCGTCGCGTTGTATCCTATAGACGTAAACTCTATTTCTAATACTAAATAATTAATTTCATTTCACTTTCCTTTACACCTCTACAACTATACATTACCAAGAATATTGCCCATTGAACTTTACTTCACTACAACTATACACTACCAAGAATATTGTCCATTGAACTTTACGCCACTACAAATATTCATTACCAAGAATATTGTCCACTGAACTTTACGCCACTACAACTATACATTACCAAGAATATTTTCCATTGAACTTTACTTCACTACAACTATACATTACCAAGAATATTGTCCATTGAATACTCCTCGGTAAAACCATTCAGGGCGAACTCGGTCCTAAATGTGGCAGGTAGGAGAGGTTAGTGAGCGACTGCATATCTTATGCTGGGCGTGGGTTGGGAGTTATTCCTCAGCTCATCATAAATTCATTGGCTTGTACACCAGGCGCTCCAGGAAAGAAAAGATGCGCTGAGAAATTTTGCTCAACAATGTGGCTTGCAAGGCAGTAACCGCTGACTATATTTTAAATATGGATACATATCTGTTGCGGTTCTCGAAAATGGAGTGATTGAAATGGATTAAATTGCTTGAGTCGTTTTAATGTCCGAAGCTGCATGTAGCTGCCACTTTAACGCATCTCTTGCAGCATTTGTTCGTCTCATTAGTTTTTAGTATCGCTCCATAACCACGTGTTACTTTAGATCTCAACGCTGCCATGCAGTAGGGTACGGCTTGGAGACGCTGGACATTCATTTTGTCAAATTCTTAAGCTACCTTATCTGATTTAAATTGTACTTGGGTTTATTACTTTACGTAATGGTATCTTCAACTTTCGCAGACCTAGATGCGAAATAATTTCAGCCTGCGGCTTTAGGCCGATGACTGAGTCTGTGTTGGCTAGCATTTTTTTCTGTTTATTTTGAAATTAAACTTTCTGCATTCCATTACCAAAGTTTCATTGGTCGAGCCCTTGTGTGAATTATTTAATCAGAAAACGTGAAGACCATCGCATAGGACCGTTTGTAACCTACCTTAGGCTGGATAATGAATTTCAGAGTTTACAGGGCTTATGTTTTTTAACCGCCCCTGGTTTGACTGATGATTCTTCTGCGTAATTTTATGGATTCCAATGCTCGCTTCACATATTATATGATGAGAAAAATTAATGTGAAATTTACTTATGTCTTTTTAATGACCCGGCATATGCTGGATGAAAGGTTTACGCAGTTTTATGGAACCCTTCTATGATCGCTTTGCTTTTTTTCTGAAGAAAAAACGAATGTGAAACTTCTTCTCGAGAGCCTATCCACCTGGCGCAATCACAAATACCATATTCCCCTAGCCGCAGATTATACAGCATCTTACATGGTGGAGCACTTAGCCCGCCTCTGTAGGTATGCAGCAACGTTATTGGTTCGGTAGCTGGTGCACGTATACTCTCGAGCCCCTTTCAGAAATTCCATTTATCTTCCTATTTCCAACAGAAAAAAACTGTCTAAAATTCCAATTTATTTTATGCATTTCCGCATTTATATTTTGCGGAAAGAAAATTCGGGTGTAAATCCGTTGATGCTGCTGAGACTTCAGCTGAGTTGCTGCTAACCACCTGCGCCGGGGTGACGATGAACCTGCGCCGGGGTGACGATGAACCTGCGCCGAGGTGGAGACGAACCTGCGTCGAGTTGACGAGGAACTTGCGTCGAGTTTACGATGAACCTGCTTCGACTTGACTATGAACCTGCCTCGAGGTGACGATGAACCTGCGTCGACTTGACGAGGAGGCTGAGTCGAGTTGACGAGGAACTTGCGCCGAGTTGACGAAGAACTTGCGTCGAGTTTACGATGAACCTGCTTCGACTTGACTATGAACCTGCGTCGACTTGACGAGGAGGCTGAGTCGAGTTGACGAGGGATCTGCCTCGAGGTTGGGGAACCTGCTTCGAGGTTATGCTAAATATAAAATATTTAAATAATAAAATATTTTTTAGATTAAATCTAATAATGACAGTCGTTGCTCTCTGACCTCTTCCTCTTGATCTCATTTACGGACTTCATTGTCTTTGCCGTCAGATAAACGAGCGTCAACCAATCTCAAACGCTCCTGAAAGTGTCAGAAAATGTCTTTGAACTTTCCGGTTAATCCATTACGTGTCGCCATCACTTTTAATGACGGCATCACTATCACTTTGCCAGTTTTAATTCGTGTTGATGTGATGACACTGAATCTCGGACCAAGTTGGAGTTCTACAGAGTTTAGACTTTCATGAACTGAAGCTTCGATCTTTTCTGCGTTCGTGTTTACTGAAGTCAATACAAATATAGCTCTCCTTGGGTTTGTTTTTCGCTGCCAAGGGAATTCTATTCTTTAAGTTTTGCAATCTATTCCAAGAATTCTTTGTTTATTTTCTGCTGAGAAGTGAAGTCAGACAGTTTATTGCCTCGATCTTTTTATTTGTATTAAATGCGTTGGTTTCCGGTTATGTTCCTCTTTTATTATAATTGTTATGAGAAATTTTAATCTAGTAGAAATACGATGATTAGGTTTTTGAAATGTTAGTCTCGTGAGAAAGTCGTAAAGATATTGAATTTACAATATTAATTAGGTCATTTGGTGCATGCTTATTTCCGATGATAATTATGCAACGGTATGTTTAATTTCTTCCATTCACATATTCTTTAAGCATGATATTCGTTTCAGCCGAGCAATGTTCTTCATATCAAACTCCAGTTAGTCATTGTTAGCGACGTGCTATGTCGATGTTGGATATAAAAAGTTTGAGGAGATTTCAGTGATTCTTCACGTGGCTCAAGCTTTGGAAATGTAATAAATCTGCGCCTCAACTCTGTTGATAACTTCGCGTTTGGTGACTCATTGATCACCATCGCCCAAATATCTACAAATTCAACATCAATGTATTCAACTTAGCGTAAGTTCAAATTTGAATGACGTAACCAAGTGTGCAATGGTCTCAGTTCAATGATTTTAAATAGACACTCTGCCATTGAAACCAAGCATTATTTTTTAATATTTTGATGCACAAATTTATTGGTGAATTACTGAAAAGTTACGGACCAATTTTTTAATAACCAATTACGAAAATTATAGTTATTGTTTTTCAAGTCAAGGTAATTATTTAAAAATTTTACAACCACCGATTACTATGTAGGCTGCAATAATTTATTTTGAGTTGAAATTTATCTTCTGCTTGTATTAGTTATTTTTTCATATCATAATATTAGTTAGCATTTTAAAATTTATATTCGCATAAATTGACCAAACTCAATGATTGCGGTACACATGCGGTACACATTGTTTTGAACTTTAATTGATTAACGCTAGTGCCTTGCATTTCGAAAATGTTTCTCTAGATGTTATATATTCTGTCTATTGAAAATAGTCGTAACTTTAATCTTCCACCCGCAGTTCTCCGCCCATTATTACAAGAACTTCAGAACTGAATTTCTTGTTTAATTTTTGCAAAAAGTTTGACAACACAGGATGAACTCGAGTGCGTTAAAAGCGGAGTAAAATGGAAAATAAAATGTTACCAGTTTGTTTTAAAAGTAATTCTTTAAAAAATATAACTCAGTACTCACTGCAGTGAGTGACAGAGAGCGCATTTTCTCGTCGACGAAAACTTAAGATCACGGACAGATGGACGGACAGACGGACGGACGGACATGGCGAGCACAATAGTGCATTTTTTCCATAAATGAGAAAATGCGCTAAAAATACTACAACGTATGGGAAACGCTTGAAATTATGCTATCCCAAAACGAACGAAGGCCGTTGAGCCAGCTCAAATTATTCCGGCTCGATTTCTTCAGTCTACGGTAGACGCTCGTACTATTCTGAGCGAAATTTTTTCATCGACAGGTGACCAGTTTTCGTAATGAAATATGAAATGTGCTAACAAATGAATGAAAAATATACTGACGCAAATCCTTAATTTTTTAGCAAATCTATTCAAATATCATACAGAATTTAAATTGAGTAGGAAGAACGTTTAGGTTGTCAAGGTGACAGAATGAAAAGGTTTACCTGTTGCTGGTCGTTGGGTCGAATTATTGCAGTTATTTCATTATGAATTCAATTCAACCAAAATATATCCATTTAAATTTTCATATGCGACCAAAAACAATTTTTACAAAAGGGCTAAAGAAAAAACATTTTCAAGGTAATAAACAAATTTTCACGCATCTCGCATTCATGTCGCCTTTGTTTCCCCACTTCAAATTACTTCATCATTTGGATGAAGAAAATATATTGCGCTCATTCATATTAAATATTCATAGTTACGAAATATTGCGCTCATTCATATTCAATATTCATAATTACGAAATAATTGCGCTCATTCATAATTTGAAATGCTTCTAAGTGCGTAGGGTTGAACTAAAAGAAACGCTGCAGAACTTGATTAAAATTAATATGTTTTAAATGGCAACGCATTAGATACTGCGCATACAGTACTTCCATCAAAAATTAACATGTCAGTTATCTGAACAGCGTATAAAAGATCTGGGGATTATTTTCCATACCGTTTAATTTATTTCTACCGACACTTTTTTCCCTCTTATTTCCAATTAGGCCTTTGCACCCTCATCTCTTTTGTGCCCTTATTCCTTTTGCCCCTTCATCCCTCTTGAGGGCGATTATCCCTCAAGGGAAATTTAAGCGTTTCTGCAGCCCGCAGTTCGCACGGCAAAAGCAACTGTTTTTCTCGTTGCTAGTTAGAAATAATTAAGTCTAATTATTTTTTGCTCGGTTCTGGTTAGTGGTAACAAGCGCTATTGTTTTTTTTTTGCCCAGTTGTTTGTCCGACACAGGATTGCCACACATAATTTCCACACAGGATTTTCACACAGACTTTCTGCATAAATTTTAAACAGAGTTGACTCGTATTTTTACATTATAAACTCATTTCCGTCAATTTAATGAATTATTGCGATAAGTAAGTAACCGTTTTACATGCTCCTTTCGATATATTTGCGATGCATAAATTTCATCATCTAATTGGACCGCAACACTTGTATAACATTTTAGGTGCATAAGGCCATTTAGCGGCAGGTGTTGGGGTTATGCGACTGTTGTGCACGTGTCTTACTTTTTTGAGTTACAGTTACGAAGAAAGCCTGTGTTTTAAGAGTACATATCATGGTTTGTATGGAAGGAATTTTGTTATAAAATGAAAAAATATAACTCAATACTCACTGCTGTGAGTGACAAAGAGCGCATTTTCTCGTCGACGAAAACTTGAGGTCACGGACGGACGGACGGACGGACAGACGGACAGACGGACAGACGGACGGACAGACAGACAGACAGACGGACGTGGCGATCACAATAGTGCATTTTTCCATAAATGAGAAAATGCGCTAAAAAGAGGCGTTATTCCAAGCCATAGTTATGGGAAAAAATATTTTTTTTAGTCGCGGCTGTGTTTGCACGGAAAGAAATCTCCGTATATAATGAAGAAATGGTGGGGTGATTTAGGAATAAGTCATTTAATGACTGCATCTATGATAATCCTGTCGTGTCATGCCGCCTAATTACAGGAATATTCAGATAAACTACGTTATAATAATGTGAATGTCACGAATAAAATACATGCGTGAGTCAGGCGTCTGGAAACATCGGCTGCTTCTAATTTTATTTTGCTGTTTCAGGGACATTTAATAAGATAATAAAAAGGTCAAGAGATTATCAATAATATTATTGATAAATGGTTAGATTTATTGTATATATATTTACACATGTCACTCCTATACCATGGATTCACTTGTATTCGTATTTCTTTCTCCAGCCAAAATGCAGCGAGC
This sequence comes from Hyalella azteca, assembly GCF_000764305.2. Classification (NCBI taxonomy): domain Eukaryota; kingdom Metazoa; phylum Arthropoda; class Malacostraca; order Amphipoda; family Hyalellidae; genus Hyalella; species Hyalella azteca. The sequence continues at coordinate 147,676 of NW_025937086.1, forward strand.
GCGCAGGATATTATTCATTTTTAAGGTTCACGAAACATGCATCGCTTGCGAGTGCTACCGACGTGGAGGGGGGGACGGGCTCAGCATACACCAATATTTTCAGTCAGCTGAGACTTTGTTGATTTTTATTCAGAGAATAGCAGAGACATTTTTGATTTTTAGTCAGAGAATAGCAGAGACATTGTTGATTTTTATTCAGAAAATAGCATCGACTTTTTGATTTCTAATCAGAGAATAGGGTACGATTAGTACGACGTTCTTATATAGTCGCTGTTCATTTGAGGCGATACTCGGACGGTATATTTTATAATGTATTCGAGAGCGCACTAGGATAGACCTTTGGCAGAATGTTTGAGAGTTGCAGGATATTAAAGAGCGAGATATTTGAGAGCAGCATATTAAAGGGCTGACTTTTTGTGGACAAGATTCCTGAGGGTAAATATTTAAATCTCATTATTTTTTTAGGTCAGTATGTTTGTTGTCAATATAATATATTTGAGTGTAGGATGTTCAAGTTCGGAATATTCTTGGATAAGATATTTGAGCGCATTACTCGTAATTTTAAAGTCGTAATATTTGAGGGCATAATTTATGATAGGAGTGTGCAGGAGCTGAGATATGACGGAGAAACTACAAAGCTTCTCTCCCATGTAAATATTATTCTTCCTTACGATGATAAATAAGACTCATCTGTTAATGAACGTTATAGCCACATTAATATAGCCAGGGGCAAGGCTCCGCTTCCGGCTAAAACTGTCTCATAATTTTAGCCGCATTGTCGGCATGCAAATGCGGGTTGTGATGATTTGTGGGGCTCGAAATGGGCTCTGCTTTATGCAGTAATGTTGCGTGTTTGATCAATAGATCATTAGCATGCCATTTAACTCGCGAATTTAGTGGATTCCTGTTTTCTCATGTTCTCATTAATGTTTTCTTTGACCTCCTTATTATCAGATCTCTAATTGCCGAAGCTGAGAAATATTTGGGTTAATTTCTCATACTTTTTTATATTTTCCATTCGCATGTTTAATTCTTACTTTTGAACATGTTACATTGAAAACAAGATAAGTTGCTTTATTGACAATTTTCTTATTAGTTTTTTTCTATATGTCGAACCATATTTTTCGTTTGCACAAGTAAATCTGGCTATCGATGTGCATTTTTAACTATTTAACAACTTTTCGAATGTATCAAAATTCATTATCAAGTTACAAAACGCAGTGAGTGATGAAATTTGGATCGATTATAGTACAAAACCATGTAAATAGGGTACAACTCAAAATCAATATGGTTAGAAATAAGTGAAAATATGAAGATGATGAAGAATTAAATCACCAAAATTTAATCTGAAAACAGTCTCAAGGTTCTGACAAATCCAGTTGTTATAAGGTGAACATATTAATTAATAGCTCCTGGAGCTTATTAATATGTGGTTGGAATCCCATCCTTAACCCTCTACCGCCTGACAGGAGTAACCGGAGCAATATTGTCACGCGCCTTCTTCCCAAAAAGGATACGTTCTAGTGAGCGCAAAATGACTTGCACTGATGGTTGCCACCACGTACGACAACTTTAAAATGTTCTCTGCTGCGTACAAACGTTCTCAGGTTGCTGCACTCAATAGTTTCCGTATAATTTAAGTTGAAAGTTATGTTTCCGAAGAGTGACAAACGGTGGTAGAGGGTTAATGATTAACCGACTCGGCTATCGTGAGTCGGTTGGCGTCGGGGCATCGCATGCCGACGTTGGTGCAGCCTTCCAGCACCGTACACGTGATTGATTGATACATTCGAAATGTTGTTAACGAATTAAAAATGTCCATCGGTATTCGGTACCCTAATCTTCGATTTACCAAGACATGCGAAAAATATTGCTCAATACGTATATCGAAAAACTAATAAGAAAATTGTCAATAAAACAAATTCTCTGGTCATCAATGAAACCTGCCCAAAGGTACAAATTCTGACAACCTATAAGAATTTTTTATAATTTTGCTACATAATTGATACCAACTTCTAATTTTTGATGAATCACTCCTTAAAACAATGAAATTATAATTAGCTTCCCTCGCAGTGTTTCCCTCGCAGAAACGTACTTGTTTTACTCATTAAAGTAACCGTCAAATATTAAATATAATATTATATATGCAGATTAGGAGCTTATTAATATGTCCATCAAATGTTAAACATTCAAACGTCAAGCTTGCACAGATTTTTATTATTTTATTGTAAAGCAATTTGCGCTACATGTTAACTTTCCTCGAAAGTTAACGCTATTATCAACAGATTTATGTTCAATTAGGATAAAAATTAAACTGTATTAGGATAAAAAAAATTTTTATTTTCGTCCACTCCATGTGTAATATTATAATATGTTAGTGCAAAGCTCGTATGTGTGCGATTTCATTTATAAATCACATAGGCAAAACGAATATGCGCAATGTTTAAAAAAGATATTAGAATTATCATTGCTGCACGCTACGGCACCTTTGATTTTAATATACCAAAAAATATCTATACATATTCACCAGTTGGCAAAAAAAATTTTTCGTGATTACTGTAAATTGTGATCTACATTTTTCAGTTATTCGTTCTAAATTACATCATTTTATAAAAGAGAGTAATGTACAATATATGACTCATTTTCTATTAAAGTTAGCTTCATGAATAAACTTTGGCAGAAATAAATTCTTAATTACACACATCGAAATAGAATTATACTATATACAAGAATTAATATATTGGATATCCCGGATCTATGAAATCGAGCAGAGATTACAGCAAGCATTTCAGTTCTCTCGATGCCTCTGCCCCTTCAAACGAGTTAAAATTGCTCCGTGTTTTATTAATACTCATCTTATCGAAACAGCCATCAACAGAAATAACTTCGCGTATTTATTACAAGCGCTGCTATCACGGCAATCTTCAAACGATCAGAAATTCTTTAATGAACTTAAAAGGGGCTAAGCGGCTGCCATTTCTGAAGAGAAACGGCGTGGCTGCTACGGAAATTCCAGGCACTTTTAATGGTCAAAATTGGCGCTGATTTTCGGTGGGCGGTAAACTGAAGTGGCGGGATATGCAAATTACCCGATGATCGCGAGGCTCTTAAGACGCTTCTAATGATCGGCTGTTGAGCGACGGATCTTTCAAAAATTTTGATAGTCCTTTCGAAATTTTCCTCGTAGTTTAATAGCCCTATGTAAATCATGAGGATTTTTGGCCTGCACACGTTTCGTTCATTGGCATAGGCTATTTAGTCGGAAATATTAGGTTGTTTTAAAGCTATGGTTTGATTGCATATTGTCTCATTATTTTACATTTTGTTTGCCATTGAAATTTTTTTAGGAGTTTTAAAAATTTTATTCATTATGGATAACATTTTTTTTTATTCCGTTTCATCAAAATAGGTAGAAGAAACTGCTCTTAAGTATATTGAATCCAAATAAGGTTTGATGCCCGTTCGATCAGTTGAGTAAACAGTGGTTAAGTTTGCACAAGTTGAATAAAACGGAGGTTTTGTGTGCACATTTCAACTGTGATGTAGATGTTAGGTCTGTATTAGCATAACTGCTGCATCGCGGGTGTTGGTTTCAATTCCGACGAGCAGTGTCCTGTTATGACCTATTTTCAGTGTCCCGTTATGACCCAGTCATCCGGACCAACTGCATTACAAAGCCGGGTCGTAAAGGGAAATTTTGCGGTGCTTCCAACCGTGGACTTTTGCACGAGCCTTTCATGCTGGCTCCATATCTTCATATACGAGACGTAATCGTGCTCTACTTCATAATTAAACGCAATTTCCGTGAGGAATATGCAAAAGAGGCTGGACATTGCACATTTCAAAAGGTCCTTTGAAGGATGCTTGAATTCGCTCGCATACTAGTGGTTGTAATGCAGCTAGTCTCTATGTTTGTGGTTGCACCTACAAAGATCCTGGCTAAACGCAAGGACTTTTTTAGCAAAGCACGAGTCTCTCCATGTATGTCTGAATGCTTGCGCTAAGAAAATTATGGGTCAAACCAGGTCAGGATGACTCACATTAGGGCAAAAGTGTATCGCTATGTGAACAAAGTTTCATTGATTTCTCTAAGCATAGCAGTTTAAAGTTTGTGTCTGAGAAGATTTTGTTCGTGAGGCTTATTATCGAAGAATTGTTCGCGCCTTTGAAAAAACTGTTGTGGAAATCGCTTCCACACTTACAAGCTACATTTTAATATCAATGGTGAGAAAAACTCTTATTAATATTTAATCCTTAATGCTGTCGTTATTAATTCAGCTTCCGTCCTGGGTACCTCTCCTTAGTTCACGGCTCATTTGAAAGAGTGTAACATTTCATCTTATTAATTTTTGTCTAATGATTTGATTTTCTTAATAACTCTCGTTCTAACAAAACGTTGGATTTTACTTAAATTAACAGACTAAATGATCAATAAATTACGAAAGATCAAATCTTCTTTCCCTTTATTTTCATAAAACTCTCAATTTTCCTTACTTTGTGAACTCACCTATTTCAAGCGCAAGGTGTAGAATTGTTTTTAGGTTTCGGAGTAATGAAGTTATTAAATACGTCAAGGTTTTGGTTTGATTATTTCATGAAATATGAAGAAGATCTCGTGAAAAAATTAATAGTTTTTTCTCAATAATGTAGAATGGATCAGATAGTTTTCGTGAATAATTCAGACTGCTTGAAGTTGAGACGAAATGAGTAGGTACTGTCATGAACTTAAATTCTTACGCTCAAAAAAAGAATGTAAACTTAATCGTTTCATTTTATCGAGCTACTTCCTCTAAGAACAAATGTTCCGTAAAATTATGCATGTTGCTTTCAGTGATATGTAATTCAAATTGGATCAATATAATATAATAATAATTGGATCCTCAGTCCAACATAAAGTGTTTCCTCTAATTGAAATACATGCAGTAGAAACATCTCGCTTCAGCCGAGTCGGATTTCATATCCTAAACCTGTTATTTCACTTCCGTTTCGGAGCCAAGCCTCTCACCTATACGAACAGGCAAACTGGAGCTACACAGAAAACGATTCTCGCCACGTAGCTTTACAGAGGAAAAGAAGTTAGAATCGCGCATTTCTCAGTGAACTAAATCAGTGAGTTATTCATGGAGTCAAATGAAAGCAGAGTTCATTGCCAGGAAGTTAAATGAAAGACCTCGCTTAACTCCAGCAACTCCCTTCAGGAATTGAGCGTCGACATCGCGCGAGAAGCCTGGCTAGTGCATTTAGACCTGTCTTGATCGTGCATTTCGGCCTGCGTTGATCGTGCATTTAGACCTGTCTTGATCGTGCATTTAGACCTGTGTTGATCGTGCATTTAGACCTGTCTTGATCGTGCATTTCGGCCTGCGTTGATCGTGCATTTAGACCTGTGTTGATCGTGCATTTAGACCGTTTTGTCCGTGTATTTAGATCTGTGTTGATCATGCATTTAGACCTGTATTGATCGTGTATTTTGACCTGATTTGATTCTGCATTTAAACCTGTGTTGACCGTGCATTTTGACCGTTTTGGACGTGTGTTTAGATCTCTGTTGATCATGTATTCAGACCTGTTTTGATCGTGATTTTGGGCCTGTGTTGATCGTGCACTTAGACCATCGTAAATAGTGAAATTCGGAGCACTTTTATCAAGACATTTAAACTGTTTGGCTACGCTTCATTAAGCGCACTTTTGGCCGATTTCGGGACACTGATTCCTTAAAATTTACTCATCATGATCGTGCATATGTTACTATTTTTAAGTTATTAAATATATTTCGGTGAGCATTCATAAGACACTCAGGCAATTTTTACTGATTTTGCTGTTGAACTTCTGTCATTCTATGTGCACTTCTGGTGTGTAAAAGCTTCGGCATACGTGGAGATACATTAGAAAATCTCTTTAATTTACATTGGACTAGTGGGGCGATTGTTAAGCAAACTAAGGTCATTTAATTCATTTTATTCCTGTGTAAATGTTAAATTAATTTGGCATTTAATGACTGTACAAGTATCAATATTTTATGATATTTATTTGAAGTCATCAAACGATCGTCATTAGCAATTCATTCACCAACATATTGGAAAGCCATTTATGTCGTCTATTACCCAAAATAGTTAAAAGTTGTCGTATATGTTTGACTGTAAATAAAAACAAATTGATAGTTTATTGAAAAACTAAAATTTATTTTAGTTCTATCTTTATTTTAGATAATTGGTTAATTCTCACTCTTACATATTTTTTCACATCATAAGTTTAATATTGATATGAAATTCGTTTGAATCTTCCTATGTGTCACCAGGATTAATTTAAAATTATTTTCTCTTATCCTGTATCTCCTGTAAAGAACCGCGACCATTCTGTTTCTCTGTGAGTTTAATTCAAGAACATTTTTTTAGTTCATGTTTCAGTCTGAATGTTGTTATTTCGTCAAGAGATCATTATTAAATTACCAGATTTTTTCTGTTTCTCTGTAAAGTTCTCTGTTTCTCTGCAAATTTAATTTGAAGTTATTTTTTTCGAGTCCGTTTTCTTACCAAGAAACTCAATAAAGCGAAGCTTGAAGCTCTTCACAGCGCTGTAAGTGTGGCACGATGGCATTTGAAGCGACACAAGCTACGAACGAGTGAGCAATTCTCAGTCACGAGTGTTGATACTCGGAAAAAAATGTGTTCTAAATTGAGTTAAGGTAAAATAGTTGACCTGCTTTGCCCTTAGAAATCGAGTATGGGAAACAAAAGTTATATTTTTCATCTTAAACTGATTTTTATATTAAATTATGATCTTGATAGCGGGTGTGAAAGTTAATACATTAGGAAAAGTTTTTATCTTGACAGCATTTGATATTTACAATTTCGAGAATACAAAAACACCATTGACTATTTGTCTATAAATCTCTATGAAGCATTCAGTTTAATCGTACTCGGTACAGCGTCCTTATGAAGTCACGTTCATTTTTTATTTTTATCTCTTTTTTTCGCGTTCTCGGACGGTAGACTTCAGTGCCACGTCCGCAAATAAGGACGTACGGGGCTCGCCAATGAAGCTCCGCACTTTTCTCGCCTTTTGTGCAAATGAAAAGACAATACCTTCTAGTTTGCTAAACAGACATTTGGCAGCGGCTCTTCTACCCAAGAAAAGCTTTATTTGCCTAAATTTCCTCCATGCCGGCAAGTCAAACACTTCGGCCTTCCCTTTGAAATGCAATGGAGTCACTTCAAACCTGAAAATTCATTTAAATGACGGTCGTACGCCTAGAGAAAACCTCATTTACTTCGATTCTTGTTAATTCACTGAGAATTTGTCTATTGGATCTCACAAACGCTTGAGATTTTTTGCTATAGAGATAACAAAATAAAATGTTGCATTTCTTGTCCGAAGTCGAGATATCTTGAAGTTGTGTAAATTTTAGTTTTTTGATTTGCGCGTAATACGAGCTTCGGCTTATATGTAAAATAACCGCTAGAAAGATTTTAGGGTGAACTTCATCTTATTTGGTATTAAGATGCAGAATTTATAAACTGGAGGCTTGGAAGGTCATATCTCATCAATTGTAATTCTATAGATCATGGCAATTCCAACTATAGCAACATATTAGATATTTTTTTACACATATGTACACGCATTAATCCATCGACCTATCTATGCAAGTAACAAGTTATGCTTTTATTTCTCTCACGCAAGGCCAAACTGATTTTTCTGTATTTTTGAAAAAGGCACCGTTTTTTTAAAAAACATGTAATATAATGTAATGTTATTTAATTTAAGTCAAGCTTATCTATTGACATCTCACTTATTGTATCCTCGAAATTATCCTTCTATTCGGGCTTCGAGTTTTTTTCGCATTTTCAGAAGCTTATTTTACATTTTTGAGGCACATTTTACAATTTTTGGAACACCTGCATTAGAGCATCTCTTATCAATCGTGTACAGCCAAACCAGGTAAGCGTGAGGGAGGCTCGAGCTCATTAGAAATGAACAGGTTTTGCTCTCCGGTTACTGAACAAAAAACACGGAAACATTTCGCAGAAGCATGAAGACGTTCAAGCTTCGCACAGGCAGGCACTTGCCTCTGCTATACCCTTTGTTTCGCTACAAAACGCTCCGTGCTCTCAAAAGACCCGCTTTGAATTTACAGCTATGGCACTGTTTCCTAAAACTGCCGGTAATTTGGACGATATTCAGGAGCCTGGAGCAGCGAAATAATGCCAGAGCATGGTTATTTGGACTCCAGATGAGGGGGATGAACAGGTACAAAATGGACTTATTTAAAGGGGGTTGGAAAGTCACTGATATGACATGATGATTGCAACTGTTATCTTTTAATCCTGCTAGATTAAGATTTTTGGTGGGCCTGTAATTTTGATGGTGGAGCAATTTGATGCGCGATAAGTTGTAGACTTACCTCGAAATTTAATGGACGAGCAAGGGTAGACTTTTTTATTTGTCAGCATAATTATTGACCTATCTTCCTTTTATTTAATTTAAAAATTGGCACGCACTTTGGAAACTTGAGAGATAAAAGTGTTATAGTGCACATTAAAGAATAAAAACATAATATAAATAATACGTCTTTACGATTTATATGGTATCCACTCCATCACTTCTGAATAATATATTTGATATCTCGTTCCAGTTATGATTTACACGGTGAAATTTTTCGCCATATTATTTCAATTGAATCATCTACTGTAATATAGAGACTCAATTAAATTTTATTTTTATAAATTCTAAAATCATAATTAATATGGCTTACACTCTAAAACTAAACTGAAAAAGTAGCCCGTTTTCTCATGTACTTAATTAAGTTGAACAACCAATTATGCAAATGAATGAGGCACGGAAGTCTTCGAAGATTTTTGAAGGAGTTTTTTAAGGTCAAACTATTACTTTGTTTCGTGGCAAGTTTGACCGTGTTCCGCTGTTTATCATCAGTTCTAAATTTCACTCATGAATTTTCCTACCATCAGGAATTCCAACTATTTTTCCATGCATAAATTAAATGTTCAGGTCATCAGCAGTTGGAAGATTTTTTTTTGCTTAGCCCAAACAAGTTATCGGTTTTTGGCAGCGGTTCTGCTCGTAATGACCGCTGAAATTTTGTTCAAATGGGAACTTGAATTTCCTAATTTAGAACTCCCTGCATTTGCAACCAACAGCACATCGATCAATTACGCTGAATTCAGCCACAAGAACCTGGTGAAAATCGCAAGATAATTCAGCTGTTGCTCTCTCTTGGCCATTTAAAACCGAGTGATGAAATTTAATCACCCGATATATTCCCGTCTAATTATCAGCAAATGAAAGTCAATGCTTAATAACCTCTTATAATTTTTTGTTGCCACGAAAAGCGTGGCAAAAGCCCGGTATAGACGTGGAATAATAAGTGACTCATTAGCATGACAAATGAGGCTCTGGGATTCATTCAATAGACTTATTGAGTTATTAGTGAGACCAGAACTCGATCGTTCAATCGACTTATTGAGTTATTAGTGAGAGCGCATTTTCTCATTTATGGAAAAAATGCACTATTGTGCTCGCCATGTCCGTCCGTGACTTAACGTTTTCGTCGACGAGAAAATGCGCCCTCTGTCACTCACTGCAGTGAGTACTGAGTTATATTTATTTAGTTATTATTGAAGCAATAACTCGGCAAAAACGCCTGAGCTCTGCTGTCATCTGCGTCTCCGCATCCGTCCCCCTGGCAGGGCAATGCTTAATCTTTGAGTTGTCACATGATACCTAATAATAAATAAAAAAAAACAAGTTCCTTTCAATCTGCTTCGCAGTTGCGGATAATTATATAAAAATTATATTCAGTTTAGTATTTATAACTCAGACAAATTTCCAATGTTACAGATTAATTTTCATTAGTTTAGTGCATGGACTCGACTCACTTTTGATTATATTGATGATTATTACAATGACAAATATAATTTTTTGGATGAGTTTTTAATGTGAACCACCAGGAATAAGAAAAAAATATAACTTCGTACTCACTGCAGTGAGTGACAGAGAGCGCATTTTCTCGTCGACGAAAACATGAAGTCACAGACAGACAGACAGACGGACGGACAGACGGACATAGCGAGCAAAATAGTGCATTTTTTTCATAAATGAGAAAATGCGCTAAAAATGTAGCTCAATCGTTCTTCTAGAAGACAATATAAGCTCTGAAACTATAATGTTTCAGTCAAACTTTAGTAACGTTTACACAAAGTTTCCTAGCCCAGCAGCAAAACCATCATGCATTACGGGTTACAAAACAAACGTCACCTCCAGACTCGATCTAAAAATTTTTCCAAAAACGAGTATTCATCTGAAAAGTGGCTAATCTATGAATGACCTACGTTATGAAACTTGCTGAATATTAACAGCATTGATATCATCAGTCTGCTGAAATCACAAGTTCAAGAATTTAAAAACAAATAAATCTCCAAGTAAATTTACGATATCTTCAATTGGAACGTTCAGAGACCAGCTCCATCATCAGTTCATAAAGTTCATAGGGTACATGTACAACGAATAGCCAATATCTATGAAGTTTATGAACTGATGATGGAGCTGGGTTCTGAAATGTTTTCATTGAAAAAATTGTGAATTTATTTTTCGTTTTCCTAGGTTTTATATTCTTGGTGAAAAGTATTTAATGCACAGAAAGACCAAGAAATCGCTGCTGAGAATGTGAAGAAACGAAACGCACATAAAAGAAACGAAACGCACATAAAAGAAACGAAACGCACATAAAAGAAACGAAACGCAAATAAAAGAAACGAAACGCAAATAAAAGAAACGAAACTCAGCCGTCCATCAACCGTCCCCCAGCAGGGCCGTCTAACCCGCGTCCCGGGTTGTCAGCTAGTCTCTGGGGGGCGGCTCTCCCAGGGGCGTTGTTTGTTTGAGTGTCGCCCCCGTAGGTTCTGCCGCGTCGGACGTGCGGCAGAGTAAAGTTGGTCAGGCTTAGTGTGCACAAAATGCGTACAGTTTTTCTTATCTGCCTCCCACATCACACTCCACTTATGTGCCTCCCACATCACACTCCCCTTATGTGCCTCCCACATTACACTCCCCTTATCTGTCTCCCACATCACACTCCCCTTATCTGTCTCCCACATCGCACTCCCCTTATCCGTCTCCCACATCACACTCCCCTTATCTGTCTCCCACATCACACTCCCCTTATCTGTCTCCTACCTCGCACTCCCCTTATCTGCCTCCCACATCACACTCCCCTTATCTGCCTCCCACATCACACTCCCCTTATCTGCCTCCCACATCACACTCCCCTTATTTGCCTCCTACATCACACTCCCCTTGTCTGCCTCCATCATGCAAGTGGCCGATGCCTAATATAAGCAGCCTCTTGTATAAGAGTCTTCGTTTATGTTCTAACTGTTCACCTTGCTTCTTTTTCCCAGTTCAATTCCTCATTCCTAATTTTCAATTATTTTCCCCATGCGAGCCACAAAAGAATTCCTTGGTAACGAAAAATGTGTGACTTTGGGTGGGATTTTTTCACTAAAATCGACCTGATTTTATTTTTTAGAAGCTTGTACCACACTTACCCGATTCAGAAAAAACTGACTTAGCAAACCTGGATTGTTGCACTGATTTCATTTGGGGTGAATTTTACATATTTATCGATTTTAGTGGCGATCCAAGCTCTTTTGCAGCACATATCGGTTACTGACCTAATTACATAACGACTGAACCCATACATGAAATTAGTACAACCGCTCCGCTCGTGCCAAATTGAGTTATTTTTAAAATTTGGTGAATAAAAAATTTTATTTAAGGCAGTTACCGGTTAATTGTCTAATTCTAAAACGACTAAACCCGCACACCTGAAAAAAAGTTACGGCCATTGCGCTTGTTTTGAATTGACATATTTTTCGACTTTGGTGGAGATCTAAGTTCGTTGGCGGCAGCTACCTGTTTATTAACTAACTGATCTATTAATTAACTAATTTCATAACGACTAAACCCACATACCTTAAATTATTACAGCCGCTGTGCACGTGTAAAATAACTGGAGCAGCAATTTGGGGGTTCGAGACCCAAAACGAGTTGTGAGAATTCTAGTCAAAGTTGAAAAGATGACCTGATTGTGAGCGGCAAACTCAATGTCGACTAATCAAAGCTGAAAGCAATATATTATTTTTATTATGATACACCGCCAGGCTTTACGATTCGACGCGACTTCATTTCAAAAACGTCGTGATCAGCTGCTATATAACCATGCTTAACTTTTATTGTTAGTCATATAAGTTAATTCTTCGTCGTAACGTTGATTTAAACAAATATTCCTGATGAATACAACACGATGGAGATGGAATTTCTTTACTTTTTGATTCTAACAATCATTTTGGATCAAATTATGCCTCTAAACTGCTTATGAATTTAGTACTTTTAATTAAAAAATTCTATATTCAGATTGATAAATGTTCTTAGAATTTAGCGTAAATGCCAAACTTGATTTATGATCTAAAAATTTCTGTTCAGTAATTAAAAATAGAATCATTCTATATACATTATATTCTCTACATCCAATTGTTCAATAAACATTTTTCAACTTCAATTCCAATTTCAATAAGATTTCAATTTATTTCATTCAAATGTATGTTAATTTAGAAAATTATATCCATTTGTGTATATTATTGAACTCTAAGATCGGACGTTTAGGAGCAGTATCCCTTTGCTCTAGCTCATTTAGTTCGTTATAATGTCCTTCTTTTTAAATTGTTTAGCCCGAGAATAGAAATTACATTATTACAGTCTCCCCTACAGTCGTGGTTCAACTAATAGGTAGTATAACTATACGCAGCTCATGTGAATTATTATTATATTTTTATTACTATTATTACTATAATAATAATTATTAATAATTATTATTTTCTGTATCAAAATTATCATGACGACCGGTAGAACTTAGATGGGGGTTTACTAACTTAGATAACTCATGAAAACTTTAAATGGGATTTAGAAAAAGCCTTAGAAAAGGATGAAAAACGTACGATAATAAATGGCTCTAAGAAATTCAGGCATTCAGTTCTCATATCATTTTACATCAATTTTATGATTGATCAATAATTGCGTGTCTCCAATAGATGATGCTGTGCTACGGCTTCAGAAGATAGCAAAGCACTCGCAAACACTGCAAAAAAATACATCATTTATTCCAATGTCTGCCTGCGACTGAATGGTAAAATTCTTGCCATGCAGGAGCATTTTTCTCCCTCAAATTTCTCCTTCTGAGGATCATTTTAGAGAAGGTGTTTCTGAAAGAACAAATTTAAATGTTTTTTTCCTCCTTAAAAGCACTGCATTCGTCCTATCTGAGCGCTTCATTTGCTGGTAAGTGAGCTCGGTCCTCGGAAAAAAATGGTTAGTTCCGATTGCAGTTTTTCCAACTCCTGTGATATACACGATAAGACTATTACGACTTCCCCTACTTAAGTGGCACAACGAAAATTTAGTCAAATAATACTCGTTCCTACTAAGTATTCAAAATTTCTGGAGGAAATGGCAAAAATTCTCATCGGACGAAATTATATTATCATCTGAAAACTTGTGCTCAACTTTTTTAACAAGGTAAATATCGGGTAATTCTGAAGAAAATAATTTTGATGAAAAATCACCCATCCGAGAAAATTGAAAGAGTAAATTATGCACCCCTCAAACCGACAGCAAATCAGTAGAGAAATAAGGCATGGTCTCAAAAGTCCCTTCGTACGGCCACAGCGCTCACATTGCTGACGCGATGGCGTTGGCGCTATCCATTGCAATCACGAATTTGGCCATTTGGAGGCGCAGGCGTTGCCATTTGGAGCTGGATGCTCCCTGCTCCAAAATGCGCCAGGCAATCGCAATTTTTTGAAATATTGCATTGGGGGCCTCGGCTTTTCGAGCGAACCACTGTTTATTTAAGCTACGTTTTTCGCTTTCAATTTCCAGGCTACAGCTTGCGAGCGATTCCAAGATTCGTGAGAGCCTGAGGAATATTTATCGAACTATTAAAATTTTGATAAGAAACTACAACTAAATTATTATCATTTAAATCCTGTACGAAACCTTCAGATTTTGCTGAACGTCGAATTAAACGCAAAGTTTTTACACTCGGTAAATTGTTAGACAGCTTATATGACCTTTTCCTGGCATGTATTAATTTTTATTCGTAATTTGAATATTTGGATACGTTTGTTGTTTCCGTACGAACTATTACGAGTACATGTTACGATTCTTTTATTATGTGTCAGCATTAATCTATTAGTACTCATCCCCATATTTCTAATATCTAAAATTATTCAGTCTGTCCTCATCAGAGATGGCCATCACTTCACATCTCTGATCAAAAGCTGCCAGATTAGCTTTTAAATAGAGTATCACTTGAATAGTGAATTAATTATCTAATATTTATATAACCTGCATAGATTTATTAACACTTAGTGGAATGTCAGCAGCCCAAACTTAGTCGCTCAATCGCTCATGCCATGTGCTTGGGTACCCCGCATTAGTTTTTTATTTGATTTGAAAACATTCTTGATTATGATTATTAACATTATTGATGACATTAAGATGATTTCTAATATTAAGATTATTTCTTATATAAAGAGCATTTCTTATTGCACCTTCTAAGTAAGATACAATAAGAAATAATCTAATACTCGTGTGTATTCGAAGTTGACTTTGTGGACGAGATTTGAAACTAAACAACATCAGAAACCTTGGTCGTAAAAACGTTCCATTTCAATCAATTATAACAATTATGGTGAAATATGATTTTTCCTCTCCGAAAAATCATTAACTAGTCTTTCCAAGACGACATTATGTGAAATTTTACGAGAAAAAACTTGCGTTACTTAGCAGCAAATTGAACAATCCGGAATTTATCAACCACCGCAGAGTTACACGTCGCTATAAACTTTATACTTCGAACCAGCAATCAATAAAGTCTGATAAGAACGAGTGTCTAGAACAAACATACACGATACTTAAAAATACAAAAAATGCTTTAACAACAGGTATCCTAAGCTAAGAAGGTTATTGTATGTTTAACTTCAAAAGACATACAGCAACGCATGATTATGTTACACCAGCATGTCCGGTGTAATTTACAGACGAGGAAAAAAAACATGTGAATGCTGGAGACTGCAAGCGTTTCTGCAGCGCGTATGCAGATAGTGCCTCGTAAAAAGCAAGTCAAAGCTTCCATTAACCTCATTTGCAAGTTATGGAGCCACCTGCAGGGCTCTCTGCATGATGCTGCTACTCTTCGAGTACCCTGACACTGCACCGTGGACTTTAAATATTACGAGGTCATCATGGGCCAGCTAATTCATCAGATCTCTTACGTGGAGCAGCATTCCGGACATGAAATTGTCTTGGATTTAAAGCGAATCTGAAAAAGACGATATTATTACCCAATTAAACGATAGAATAATGTTTTCACCTTTTTAGTGATATTCATTACCAACTTATGGTAGTGCCGAGCAGCGATGCATCAATGCGACGCGGCGCTGTTAAGCACAGAGCAAATGTCGTTTGATGTGCTCTTTAAGCAAGAAACATTTGGGTAATAAAGTTGTCCTATGCTCGGCCACTATACCTGCAAGTGACATGCGTCTTGCGTCTCTTGCTTAGCGTGCACGCTCATGTTAGTACCACTCGAGACATGCGTTTCACTCGCATTTCTGGCATAAGTCATATGCTTGACCCCATTCATGACCGTCGCTCATTTCCTTCTCCATATTTTTACCTCACATTTCTCTTTCTACCAGCTGTTGACACTCGTCAGTTGTTTAGGACCTCAGGACATGATGGTGCTGGCAAAACAAAATACGACGAAGCGCAAAAAATGATGGCTTTCTTAACGAAAAAATTCGACGAGGCTCAGCCAACGTCACCGACGCTGCTCAAAGGAAGAGAAAGAAATGGACAGCCTCGAGTCGTCGTTGATCCAACGGATCAGAAAAGAGTGCCTCGAAATCTGTTGCGAAAGCCGCTCGCTGGGACAGCTGCCCGGACTCTTAAATGATAACTTATCTGTCCACAAATAAGACCGGCAGCTCCTGGATACCCGAGACCGGCTGCTCTCGTGCAACAACGAGTAATGATTGAGTATCTGTCTTCTGGTCTTAATGGTTGGTGATGGAAATTCAATATTGAGAATCTTATGGATAAAATCTTGAAAATATTTGTGTTCCAACAACTCTCTCTCATTCGACGGAAGCATAATAATTTCAAGTGCTTCAATCGTGCACCGATGACCTGATACATTTTCCTAACTATCGAAACTATTCAGTTTCACAGCAAATGTGGAAGGATGGCCTTCCACTCTGAATTGTATCTTCAATGGAGTCATCGATGCGTCAGCAACCTGTAGAGTGGAGAGCCTCCATCACCAAAGCAATGATGAGAGCCAGCCGTCGAGAGGGGTCCCAATTTTACGCTACTCTGCGTTGTCTTTCATATAAAAATCAGCCGCGAAGCCCTCGAAAACTGGAGGACCTGCCGCTCCTGCCAACTTCAAGTCTCAAGTTTTTCTTTACTGGCCGTCGGCAAAAGCTCTCGGTACGGCGGGAACCAAGAGGCAATTAAAGTCATTAATCCGATGCCCTGGACGCCAGTCACGTCTAATGTTTTTCTTGGCAGCATTAGACTAATGCACAAGCTCCCCTAAATCTTGGATTGAAGAGCGACAATCGCTGCCTTTATAATGGAGAAGAAAACTTCGTTATTTTTTTGAACGTGTTTGGTAAATTTTTCAACGATATTATTTTCTCGAAATTCCGCCATGTCCACTCGCTATAAAAATTTTTTACTGAATTTTTCTAAGCTGGAACGACAATTTTCACTCTCACGCAGCATCCAATACCCGTTTTCTGCCGCCAATACCTGCAGAGAAGTGCCGCGCTAAATCTTCACATTATTGTGCCGGAATTTCAGAGCCTGCGGCCATAGCAATACTTTTATTACGACACACGCAATGTGCGGCGATCACGAGAATCGGAATTAAATTTTATGTTTTTGAAACTGCCGCGTAAAACAGCCTTATAGTTAAGGAATTTGATAAAATAGCTCTTATAAAATTTTACTACACAAGCAGGGTAGAAATTTAGGTTTCTTCTAAATCAATGAACGTCTTTTTTTCACCATTTTATTATTTATGGTGCCCATAGTTTTCATCCATAGTTCCCACGCCATCTTCCGTTTGCATAGTTGGTCAAGTTCATTTTTTTGTAACTTTATTTAGAAAATTATTTTATATAGCTTAAAACTTCTCGTTATAATCGAAGCTTCTATAATCATTGTTGATTGTAGAAAATTTAGAATTAATATCTTTTATTTTCATTGCAAACTTCATTATAATTTACAAATTTTTAACAAATTTTACAATACAATTTCCCTTGAAATTGTAAATAGATAGGCCTGTCTCCTTATGTGTATTTGTTTTTATTTTGTCAATTTATGTTTTTATCTTCGATGTGAATTTAGTTTTCTAATTGATTCTTATTTTCTTATAGGTTTTGAACTTTTGAACTGACGATGGAGCTGGACTCCGAAACGTTTTCATTCTTAAGAAATGGTTAATATTCTGGCTGTTTTCTTTGCTTTTAAATTCCTGGTAAACTTGCGACTTAAGCAATCTAGTAATTTTTGTGATTGAAATTGCTGTGTCAGCTCTAGCTTTATGCTATGTTTTGATACAGTTTTTTATGACCGTGCATTTATTATTTAGAGATTTAAATACAAGAGCTAAGTCATTGTGCATTAGAAACTTTAGGACTTTTTAATACTTGCGGCTTTTGGACATTCTCTTGCTGCTGTCTAACAGAAATGTGCCATATTTGAGGTACTCAGTTTTTGCACGTCTTCCATTTTATGATGAAAGCGTTCACAGTATTCGTAAAAATTAGTGTTGCCCACCAATGTTCGAGTATCTGATACCTTCATATACACTTAATTTTCCCCAGTCTATACTTAGAAAATTTATTAATCAAATATTTAAATGCTGCATCATCTCAATCGAATGTCTTTGCGAAATTTTTCATCGTACCAAATTTTATACGTAGATGTGGCAGAAAAATTTCACTGCGCTCAACAAGATCTACACGAGTCTCGCTCTTGACAACGGGTTATAAAGAATGTTTCTTATGCCACTCACGTTTGATGTAATGATACACTCATGCTTGACTTTCCCACTCACATTGAAAGCAATAGTACTTAGTATCATCAACTTTTAAGTCAACACATGTTATATTCTCACATTTGATCTTGACTAGGGCTAGCTTGCTTCATATTGTTATATATATGTTACCTTCAACACATCTGCATGTGCACAACACATGCACATGTGTTGGTGCACTGCATCAACACATGTGCATGATAATAGAGTGTTTCCTCCGTGTAGGATTACAGCTTGGAGACTTTTTTTTTATCAACACACTTTCTTGAAATGATAGTTTGAAATTACTGAAATGAGGTCACAATATTTCATGACATGATCTCAACCATTCAGATAAAACGGTATAATAACATGAAAAACATATGAAACAAAGAACCTGGTTACAGAAGATGTTCATACATTCGCTGAAAAATCTTGAAATCGGCCGAAATGTCCTTTGGTGATTACATGGAAACTATAGCTAAACGAACTTTTCAATTCCGATTCGTGTTTAGTAACCTCAAATTAATGTATTTCAGTTACTTTTGTCTCTGTCACAATTTCTTTGCTGATCAGTGTTATTCATATATACCAACTCTCTCTAAAAGTCTTTTTTCCGAACACTTACCCCACCCGTCCTGCAATCACGTTTTAAATTGGAATTTCAATATTTTCCTTCCCTGAATGGTCTTGTTTGCTCGACTAGAGTAAACCACAGCGGCGCCTTATAATCAGTAATTGGAACTACAGCCAAATAGTTTATTGGCTATGACTTCATTGTTTCGCTTGGTGTTAATGCTGTTTACGCGTCTGCTCAGAAAATAATCTCAAAGCTATGTTGTTAACTGTTAGGACTGCTACAAGTCATTGCTGTTTTTAGAGCACATACAATAACTCAACTTGATTGCTCTCTGCGGAAAATTTACATGATTTTTACAGGTCGGCGCTTGATATGAGAGAACTTAGTGATAAAGACAATTGTACCAAGATACTGACTGTTGCCGACTAGAAGAATATTTGATTTGAAGTTGATTGCATAATTGCATAATTTTCTTCTTCGTATACAGTAGTAAGTGTGCTGTTTCTTTTTTCTTCGTATCAGTGTGTTGTTTCTTTTTTGGTTATATTATAATGAACGTTTTATGATAATAATTTTAATGATCTTAATGTAGCATTTTATAGTGCTTCAATCCTTATAAAAAAAAGGGCTTCACGTCTTCAACCTTATAACAGACGGCAGCCTTCCGTCGATTATATTGTTTATCAAATTTTAATCGTTTTCTTAAGCGTTCCTTACTGATATGTTTCTTCACGCAAAAGCAGAGCTTGAAAAATGTTACTATTTCTGTCAATTTAAGTATATATTTTATCTGGAATAAATGTCCAAGCATTGAATATTTTCGCCAAATTTAGGAAAAAATAGAATAGTGAATCCGATTTCAACGACATTTACCTTAGAGCTCTGTGCCATCACAGTCTGCCCACATAGATTAGACTTTTGTATTGGATTTTTTAATTTATAATAAAACAATAATGCAATTTGTTGAAGTCCTTTGTCGTTTAATAATGACACAAATTCGTTTAAATAATTATGTATAAAGTCCAAAATAATTTTTGGGCACTTAACACGAAAGGTATCAGTGCCATAGGATGTCTAAAGCATTATATTTGTTTATCAAATGACCGCCCGAGTCTGAATTAAAGTTGCAAAAAATACTCGAATAATTGTTAATTTCAAATCGCAATTTTTTTCCAGCACACGATGGACTGTAAATATATTATATTCCAGTATTTGGTCACTTACGGTTTTCCGGTAGGTAATTAGAAGGCTCTGGAACTCCCCACCTGAAATCTGACGTTGAACTGAACGTTTTCAGGTCGACTACAGTTATTCACCGTTATTTCACCATCATTTTCCTGGTGTGTTTGTTATACGAAAACTCGTATATGCATAAGCCCCCTTAATGTTGCTGGGTTGGTAAATTGGCATGCAGGTGTTGTGGCGTCAGGCGTGGTGCCCTCAAGCTGCTGTCACGCGGTGTCACCAGCACGATTTTGCCACCGGCAAAGTCGACAAAATCAAAGGCAAAGTCACCTGCAAAGCCAAAGGCAAAGTCGCGTACAAAGTCGGCACCACTTTGCCTGGTGGCCAGAAAAGCAAAAATTCCCATTTTTCAGAATCCTTTGTGCTTCGGTACGCGTTTGTATCTAAATATCAAAGTTTGTTGGAAACATCATACTATTTTGATGCATAGTTACAAAGTGTGTGCTAGAGTAGTTAGAAGAAAAAAGTATTTTCATATTTTTTCGTATCACTTAGCAAGCTTTGATTTAGCGCTATACAATTGATCGCTTGTATCTTTCTTTTTAAACTTTTTGCGGTTATTAATACTGATGAACGGAATTAAAAAAATAATTCCTTGCCTAATATTTCACTGAACTCGGAAAAATCCAGAGGTATATTTGATAATCGCTTATTATATACATTTAACAAAAATAGCCTGATTCAAATCTAGAAAAACCTTAGAGGCCGAAACTAATCAAGAACGAGCATTTGAAAATATTCTTTAAAATTTGATTGTTGATCGTTCTCATGGCTTTGAAATGATTGTTAGGGGGATTGAATTTCCAGTACAGTTGTTATTTGTATCTATATTTTTAATTGGAATCTAGCATATCTAGAATAACAAATAGGAAATCAGCTGCCACCTCGAACCCTTGCAGCTGCTGCTGCCACCTCGAACCCTTGCAGCTGCTGCTGCCACCTCGAAGCCTTGCAGCTGCTGCTGCCACCTCGAACCCTTGCAGCTGCTGCTGCCATCTCGAGCCCTCCGCTGCCCGATTTGTGTGAGGCAAGCATGGGGCGCTCGATCGCTTAATTGGTTCCTCGGGAGGCGAGTTTTGGTCGAACCTGCGGATCCGGGGAACCGCCGGTGTCGTCACGTGCGGCGGGCGAACGCAATTCATTTTCTTAAACGCATCACTTGGGACTTTTGGGGGGAATTTTATTTATTTTTTGGTGAAAATTTTCTTTAACCCCAACATAGATAAAAATTTATCGTAACGGGAATAACTATGTACGCTTCGCATGGAACTTTATGTGAAAATTTTATTTATTTTTTAAATGAGAATATTCTTAAACCACTACCGTAGCTAGAAATTTATCCTACCGTGAATAACTGAATAGGTACGATTCATTGTGAAAAATTGGGTTTCTGAATTTTTTATCGGCAATATTGACGGGTTATATAATATATCAGTTACTTTGTGGTAGCTATTCACTTTAATAGTCGCTACCACAGAGTGTAGTCCATATTTCGCGCGAAGAACCATCAGTCTCATGCTTCCGTGACGGTAGCTGTTGTGTCAGAAATGGACGAACTTCTGTCATCTTTCCTGACTCCAGCTGAAAGGTTTTATAACTTTCGATATTTTTGGTAGGAAACGCAAATGGAAGGATAGTTTTTTACCCCCCATATTTTGCCTCTAAAGCGATGTCAAACTTCGTCCGTCCGATGCAGCGGCTCGAATTTATTATATTTCCAGTCCACACGAAATATAGGAATTTTATATGTAAAACGAATAGAATTATACATATAGTATTTTGTAGGGAACAAACTTACATATAGAGTTGAATTTATAAATTATGTATTATGTTGATTTGATCGTAATTTGAATGAATAAGATAGCTCTGTCTACTTCTCTGGGCGATGAGTTTCGGAAAACGTTTGGATTATTTCGATATTTGAGCAATTTACCTGATATGGGAAACCCTAATTGATGGTATAGCATCAGTTGTCATCATGAATTAGTGAATACAAATGACCAATCATTAATCAAACCCAGGGAAAATGATGACATCTGTTCGTTATGTCAATAAAATTAGCGTAAAATTTGAAATATTTTATTGATCAATAATATTCGAGAAGTAGGGTTATCTCCGAATTTTCATGTATAGTGTGTATGGAAACGTGTTTTTTTCAATATGTAGCAGGACAGCCTCGGAACTTTTTGTGTGATGTCAATAAAAAATATTCAGTAGCAACGCTCGTTTTCAATGCAAACTTCACCGAAAAACGGTCACGCCACAGCTCTAGGATCACGATTTTTCCGAGAAATCGAAAAGAAATTTGAATCCTTAGTTCCTGAAGGCAGAAGTCTTGCTACAAGAATCTCATAAATTCATCTTTTTTCAGGATGACAATGCCTCTGCATGTTCTTTGCTGGGGATTAAATCCTCGACTATCGAGTTCATTCGTGGGGAAAAAGTTTGGAAGTCTCTCGTTATTGTGGTTAAGATCACCGAGACTGGATGGGTGAGTTGCGTGTTCGAGACCCGCAGCTAGATGTGAAAATTCTCCGATGTTCAGAATATGCTACAGTCCTGATTGCTCAATTTTCAATGCTGACGTCACCTTGTAACATTGCCATTATAAATCGCTATTGTCTGCAACAGTTAATTTTCGCGCCTCGCTATCTTCAGATGAGGCTGACGATTCTTTAAATACGCTAAAGAATAAGAGGAATCAGTGCAGGTAAGCTTGTGAAGGTGATTGTTTAATTTATGATAAATTGGTCCGGTAAACACAAGTTTTTTTAGCCTATATATGCTACCTATATGCACCTATGTGCTACTTACGCACCTATGTGCTACCTACGCACCTATGTGCTACCTACGCACCTATGTGCTACCTACGCACCTATGTGCAACCTACGTTCAGCTAATCAATTATTACCACGAGGACACCTTTTAATATTCATCTTCCATTATGCCTCAAATCAGTAAATGAAGATTGTAGAAATTGAGGCTTTCAGTGGCAGCGGTACATCACAAAACGAAAATTTCAACGGAGGTACAATTAATTACTGAACATTTCCATATATGCATTATCTGTGTGATCTGTAACTTTTTTTGATGAAATAAACTGTGTTACCTAATTTTTTGTACAACGTATGCTGGAGTCATGAATGTCCGTTCATTAACAGTTGAAGTGTTCACAATCAACTCGCTCAAAATGTATAATGGAATTAATGTGGACTCAATATTCTGGACGTTAAGGATTTGGAAAATTTCCGACATGAAAATTTTTTGCAGTGACGTAGGAATTACGGCATTAAATTATTTAACGATTCTATGTTGGCTGTAGAAACCTATTCATACTATCAATCTTTTGGGGGATTTCGCGACAAGGATGTTTTAAGTTCTTTTAGTTGTTCAATATTAACTTCTGCCTTTCATTTGGACAGTTGTATTTGACATTTTTATTTTAATCTTTAATTGTTCTCGTATGCTATCTTATTCGTACAATCTTCTAAACTGTCAACTGCTCGTTCTCAGGTTACCGGATATCAAGTCAGTTAAAATAACTGTTTCACTTTATTATGGGTAGAGTTAGTCCCTTGCCTTTGGTTGTTTGAAGCTGCGAGTGTATTTTCAACGGCCTCGTTGATTGTACACGGCCTCTGCCTCATAATTTCTCAAGGGGTTCTCGCCCCCGAGTAACTGAACCTAATATTCTGTGCAGCAGACGCCAGTAATCGTGTACTACGCTATAAATTTTTAAGGTGCTGGTACACGGGCAAGTATTAGTCACTATTAAGTGCAACTTTCAAACAAAAACTGCCATGTTTTAACGTGATATTGGCCTCATGTGTAGGCGCTACTGGCCAGTAAGAATTTAAACCAAGCCAGTAGCAGGATAATTAGTATTAGCTAGCTAGATAGCTGTACTAGCTGCCACTACTAGCTGTCCTCTTGCACAACCAACATTTGTGCGCTGGTTTGTTCACTAGAGTTGCTGGCCCAAGGTTTAAGTTGCTTGTTTGAGTCGCCATTTGAGTTCTTGGGTCCAAGGCTAAAGTTACTTTGGTTGAATCACCATCTGAGTTGCTGGGTCCAAGGCTAAACTTAAACTTACCTTGGTTGAATCACCATTTGAGTTGCTGGGTCCAAGGCTAAAGTTACTTTGGTTGACTCGGCATTTGAGTTGCTGGGTCCAAGGCTAATGTTACTTTGGCTGAGTCGGCATTTGAATTTTGCCAAGTCCATCCTTTCAGTCTTGAAAATCTCTTCTGCTTCAGGGAGTCGCGGCCTTGATGGATGGTCGATGTCTTGCCGAGCTCGAGCACGGATTTGGCTGGTCGTCAGGGAAGCCGATATTTACAACTGTCAATTCAATATAAGGGTGACAGGAATCGCTGTCAATTGCCGGATTCTGTTCGTGGGAGAATCGCTGATGCCAGCGAAACTGGCGGGCGCTGGAGAAATGTTATGACCTTATCGATATGATCGCGCCCTGCATGGTAGCGTGGCTACGGGGTAACTCGTCCTTAACTTTTTCTTAACTTAACATAACTTTTTTAACCCGCAGGCGACGCTCGAACTCAGGCCAACATCGTCATTGTTCAATTCTCCGCGGCCCGTAACTGTGGCTCAAGCTATCCGTGCTAATTGAATAATCTTTGCTCTTGAATGGGAGACTTATAAATATTAATTTCTTAGAGTTGGCCTTGAAAATGAGCATAAGAAGTTTTGATTTCTTGGGGTTAGCCTTGAATAGAAGTCATAATAGGTTTGATTTCTTCGAGTTGGCCTTGAAACGGACTCTCAGGAGTTTTTAATTCTTGCAGATTTTCTTGAATAGAAGTCCTATAAGTTTACATTTCTCAGAATTGGCCTCCTAGAAGACATTTCTTCAAGCTGTCCTTGAAAAGAAGCTATAGAAGACATCATTTCTTTAAGCTGTCCTTGAATAGGAGCCGTAGAAGACATCATTTCTTCAAGCTTCATCATCCCTGAAGTTTTTATTTCTTAGAATTGTCCTGAATTGGAACTTTAGACGTTTTAATTTCTTAGATTTTTCCTGAATAGAGCAACCATAGAAGTTTACATTTCACATAGTTTGCTTTGGAAAGAGCCATAGACGTCTTTATTTCTTAGGATTGTGCTTGAAGAAGATTTTCGAAGAATTGGCTTGGCTCTTTTTGATGTATTAACTTTAGAACAGCAGATTATTGTCCACGGACAAGCTCCTCGCAATATATTTTAAGATCTTTACGTTCGAGTGAATGCATGAGCCCCATTATTGGAACATCTATAAAAAAAGTGGAATCTAAGAAAAATTTTACAATAAAAACGGTCAAAATTTAACATTATCTCTATATTATGTTTTTTTTGTGTTTGGAAAATTTAATTTTCTGAGGTAAATTATTTACCGTCCATGGCATATAGTTCATTGACTCCTTTGCAGCGCCAACAGACATCTTTTGGTCTCTGAATGTGCCGGAAATCTTGTTAAGTGAACGGAGTAATTTCTTAAATTCTCGTGTCGACCAGAACTTCGCCACTATTTGAATCTCCATCGACATTTGTTTTTGAATATTTTCTTTCAATTTAAAGAACTTAAATTCTTCAAATTGAACTTAAAACTTAATAAAGTATTTTAGCAGAAATTCAAACCTTAGCTTCATTAACCGCTTTGTTATGTAAATTAGAGTCGTATCTATTAACTACTTTGATCATGTAACAGTTCTCATTTTGAACGTATTTTCTTTGATTATAATTTTTTTAATTTGCGCTGTAAGCAAGCTAATTATATAATTGCATGTTTAAAACGTTCATTACAGTTTGTAGGATCGATTTAAATTTTACATGTAAATTTTGTCAATTAAATTCGATATTATTAAATTACATGCAGCCTTGTAAGTAAAAATTAAACCTAATTTCTGTCTTTTTAGTTGTAAAGTTGTATTTTAACATTTAATTACTCAGCGTTATTTAGGTAGATGCAAAATGGTCGTTATGGTAGAGCTTTAGAGAGATACTACGTATGAGAATATATTTATGCAATCGGTCTTTAGATTAGTTAGTGTTCTGAATCTTGCCATCTTGAAGCCACGTTCCCCAGCCCCGTTCGATGCCCGTCCAACAGAACTGGAGACTTATTTTTCTTTAAAGAATTACTTTTCCATTCTATTCAAGAATCAGGATATTCAATTTGTGTATTTTACGCTTGTTCGATCAACGCGTATTTCAAACTTCACAATAATTACCTCAAAGTTCCTAATTCATGGTGAAAATTTACTCAAAAATTCGTAAATGTTTGATCAAATATCATTCTCAAATTACTATTCCATTTCATTACAACCCTCAAAATGTATCAGTCATACTCCATACGAGACGACCGTAACTATTCTTCCACCGCGTGACATTTAGCCCTGATACCTAATCTCCCGTTGATTAAATTTCTCATTAACGGTCGACCTCCGGACAATAATCACATGCCATGAATAACTCCGCGTCTCGCTTAGGATGAGGTCATACGGCACCCAGTGAAAATTTACAGACGCTGCAGCTTCTGATTTGGATTACCAGAAGCTGGGGCGACTCTAAATTTGGTTAGGGGCGCAGGGTTGGACTCGCCTGCTCATATTCGCCTGGGTGCATCAACCGCGGGATCTAAGCATCCAGTGGAAAAATGTCCGTAATTTTCGGTGCAGAAGAAGCTTGAAATATTAGCTTCAGGTTAGAGCACAGCAGCGGCAGATAACGGCCAGGAAGACGTCGTTGTGTTTGGCCGAGGAGGTGCATCGTCCAACAGCTTCATTTGCTTGTGCTTGTTTTCGGAAGACGAGGCTGGGCTGGGTGCTGTTGGAGTGGTCCAGATTTTATATAATTGTGTACAGATGGTCCATTGACGTATTTACTTGTCAGATTTGACTAGCATTTGACAAAGTTGTCAATTTGCTTCGGTTAGCATAGTTTGTCGTTATTTGCATCAACCCTCGGATGCACTCCATTTTATAGTGACATTTTACTCACTAAATTATGTATTTGTTATAATAAAAAAATGATCAAGTAATTTTCACTTTTGGTGAATTATAATTGGGTTTGTTTTTATTTCCATTGTTTCATATTTTCACCTACAGTATGAGGCCAATACAATATTGACGAAATTGATAAACCAAAACCTTATTTTCAATTTGATCAGACCGCTTTGACATTATCCCGTAAGGACAACCACTTCACCATTAACGCATCATGAGGACCAATATTCCATTAACTCGTCAGGAAGACTACTGCCTTATTAACATACTAGGAACACCGCTGTCACATTAGCCCATCAGTACTACCTGTGCCTCATTAACACATTAGACAGAGTGCTGTCACATTAGCCCATCAGTACTATTTCTGCCTCATTAACACATTAGACAGACCGCTGTCACATTAGCCTATCAGTACCACCTCTGCCCCGTTAACACATAAGACAGAGTGCTGTCTCATTAGCCCATCAGTACCACCTCTGCCCCGTTAACACATTAGACAGACCGCTGTCACATTAGCCCATCAGTACCACCTCTGCCCCGTTAACACATTAGACAGACCGCTGTCACATTAGCCCATCAGTACCACCTCTGCCCCATTAACACGTTAGACAGACCGCTGTCACATTAGCCCATCAGTACCACCTCTGCCCCATTAACACGTTAGACAGACCGCTGTCACATTAGCCCATCAGTACCACCTCTGCCCCGTTAACACATTAGACAGACCGCTGTCACATTAGCCCATCAGTACCACCTCTGCCCCATTAACACGTTAGACAGACCGCTGTCACANCAACTATGAAAGATGTTACAATCAACTATGAAAGATGTTACAACCAACTATGAAAGATGTTACAATCAACTATGAAAGATGTTACAATCAACTATGAAAGATGTTACAACCAATTATGAAGGAAGTTACAATTAAATATGAAAGACGTTACAACCAACTATGCAAGACGGTATAACCAACTATGAAAGACGTTACAACCAACAATGAAAGATGTTACAATCAACTATGAAAAATGTTACAATCAACTACGAAAGATGTTACAACCAACTATGAAAGATGTTACTACCAACTATGAAAGATATTACAACCAACTATGAAAGATGTTACAACCAACTATGAAAGATGTTACAACCAACTATGACAGATGTTACTACCAACTATGAAAGATGTTACAACCAACTATGCAAGACCGTCCGCCAAGACGGTATAACCAACTATGAAAGATGTTACAACCAACTATGCAAGACGGTATAACCAACTATGAAAGACTGTGATATATTATTAGAGACTTGGCAATCAATTTAGGAAGGCCTTGCAATCAATTACGATACGGGTTGCAATAAATTTTGAAATACTTAGATTGACGTTGCAATCAATTAGGAAAGACGTTACAATCAATTATGGATGACGTTGCAATTATCAATTTAAATTATAAAAGACGTGGCAGTCAAAGTTGTCCCTCGCAGAAGAAAACATTTCAGGGACCCGTCAAAGTTTGATATCTGCTTGGGCATCATTGTCCAACTTTCCAGTTAGCTGTGCTCGCTCTACTGACTTTTGTTGGAACAACTGTCAGCGGGTTAGAAAACTATCCTGTTTTTATTTGGTGATTTCTTAACCGAATTTTTTAT
The DNA here is from genome assembly GCF_000764305.2 of Hyalella azteca. Classification (NCBI taxonomy): domain Eukaryota; kingdom Metazoa; phylum Arthropoda; class Malacostraca; order Amphipoda; family Hyalellidae; genus Hyalella; species Hyalella azteca. Next base: position 176,306 of record NW_025937086.1, read on the forward strand.
ATTTTAATTCTGGTTAATTCTTATTCTTTTAAACGAAAATCATCACAGTTATCTGGGAACTCGATATTTTCATTTCATTACTTTTTTTTATATGTCGGCTGATCTGATTTTTACCTGTAACTTTTTACAACCCCTTTTAATTTTTTTAGATTATAAAACTAGCTGCACTACCGATAAAAACGGAAATTGAAAATCGTTTATTTTCGTTGCAAAACTTGACATTTTTTATCTGTCGTTGAATCCTATATTATTTTGCTCGAAGACTAGGAAATAGTTCTCGCCTGTATTTTCAATTCATTTCCAGCTTACAATCATCCATCATTATATCCTAGCCAATTCCTTTCCCTGCAACTCGACCATCATTCCTTCTGACTGAAATTCCTTTGATTGTTCCAAAGGTGAGGATCGACCGGAAGCGAAAGACCGATAGCTCTGCTCAACAATATACGAACACCATGTATTGTGGTGATTTATATCATCCTAGATTGCTCGACTTAGTCGTCATAAACCTTTGTTCCTGACACATTCCAGCCCTGCAAATCCAAAATACTTTTCCTCCGCTCGATTCGAAGTTCACCTGCAGCAAGCCATGTGTTATACTTGACCAGAAACTCTAACTCGAGTTCGGAATTTATAGCACTTGCCTGAAAATTAAACCACACTCGCAGTTCTTCGCTTCCGGGCCACAAACTCAATATGAAAAAGCTTAGCTGTTATTACTCATTTTCTAAAGTTCTGTGGACAATTATATTTTATTGGCATGCACATTCATAGGAAAAATTTCCTATTGAGTAATCCACCGTTGCTGGCAGCATCGTGATAAAACATCAATATTATCGATATATTAAATATATGTTTCAAAATCTATACAGTAATATTAAAAAATATTAGTCGCGATAATACCATAGTGTATGGCGCTTGTAATCGTGAAACATAACAGTTATTCAGTTTCCGATTATGCAACACATTGAATTATTGACAATATTTCAATTGCATTTTTTCTAACGAATATTTCCATGCCGTTAGCCAAGCTGAGTGATTTGTAAGTCAACATCTAAAGAGCGATACAGTAATTACTTATAACGCTATAGCAGCAGCATTCACGATATGTCGAAAATATAGCAGCCCTGACTACGGAAGATATCCTTATATTTTTCAGTGTTTCTGCGTTGGTTTGAGCGATTGCCGAATAATTCATGCCATAAGAGGGATCAAAACGGCTTTTTCCACCCTCGGTTGGCTCTGTGTTCAAGTGTTCGTTATATATCAAATGCAGTCGAGAAAACCTGACGCGAATATGAAAGATTTTCGCGTAATTCTTTCCAATGTACATAAGCGAGTAAGCAGGTAGTTAAAATGTTTTTTTTTTATCTTTGGTAACCATTGATCAATTGGAATATTTAACTTAGCAAAGTGATATGATTTCGCGAACAGCGGCTTGAAGATCAATGTGCACGGATGTTTCTTCTAAATAATCTAAATCTGATGCCAAGTCGATACACGAAAATTATACCGGAATTAATCATTTGCCTTACAATACGCTGGAATGAAAATTGCATGCCTTTGCAGATGTTTAAAGATGAGTACTTGAACCCTAGCAAGTATGTTGCATTATTTATAAATTGCTCTATAAAATTTGGCGTATCATGCGAGTGAAGGTGTCACTGTCTACATAACATAATGTGGGCTTCATTTTTACCGAATGATATTAATTGCAATTTGTTGCTGGAATAGTGGTTGGTAGAGATATAAAGTTGCTATAAAAAGGGAAATGCTACTATCTGAATATGCAATTAAGCCTTGTACTTAAATCAAGTTCATTCCGTTTCCGAATTATCAGCATAAACGGATTTACACAGAATTTTTCAGAAATAGCGTTGATGTAAATGAATTTGAAAATCTATACAATGTCTTCGTGCCCAGCAAATTTCACGCTCAAATTCACAAGAAATTTGTACCGTCAACAAGACTGTGAGCTTCCAGCTTATAGTTAGCATTTGTTTGATTAAGTTTAACACTCGTGTTTACACGGCCTGCCTAATTTTGCATGCTAAGCTGCGTCAGCATCATAAATTTGTTGCAAGGTTTAACCGGCCGACCATTGGCGAGCGAAAAATTAACATTTATTATTCTTAGATTTTTAGCGTGTAGCTGATGAGAGATAACATGTAAATCCTGGGTATCACGTCTCAGAAATAAACATTTAATTTAATGCAATAAAATTGGTTTCTTGTGAAGGTTTGAGCTAAATATTCTGCAGCAATATATTATTTGCCGTTTTTATTCAATGTTTGAACTGCAGTTTACTAGTCAGCAGAGCAGCGGGGGATTAGTGCTCGCGGAATTTCAATTTGATTTGGTAAAGTGTAACAAATTTGTAGTATTTTCTTTAACTCTTTGTTAATTATGTTTCGAATTGAAATTCAGATGCATACTACTGCGTTGGATGTTTATTTAGTGTAAATTGAATGTTGCCTTGCATTGTAAAGTAATGAAATAAGATATCGCTGACTGCAAAAGCTCGTACCTATCATTGATATAGTTCTAAATTCAATCTGTTATTCTATCATATTACTTCTGCATTGCACCAAAAATACGTTTTTTTACCGCCATTGACTTGCAGCATTGCTCTCGCCTCCCTCGCATCTCGTTTATTTGATTAATTTTGTATTCGAACTTTTCTCTCGCTACTCTTACATATACTTGCAATTTTCGGCTTTATTTCAATATACCCTGGCAATCGTTCGAATTTCTGCAAGTTTTTTCGCACTTATGACGTATCGGAAAATACATCTTTTGAACAAATACACGTATGACCAAAATAACGAAAAAAATAATGCAGTAAATTTTTGAAGCGTTTGATTTATTGTGCATTTTTTCGTGTGGTTTCAAAGCGAGCCTAGCAGAATTTTATCAAAAATTACGTTTTTGTCTACATGCATTTAATGAACGAAAAATATTTCAACAGTAATTATCCAAAAAATATACCTAATAATATTTCTGCTCGCTTAAAAATGAGGAAAAGCGATAGCGAAAGATACACTGTCCTCTGATAAAGAAGTTAACAGGATACAGCGCTGCAACGTTTCTTTGGCTCTTCAGACCTCACGGATCTTGTCTGAACTTACGGTCAACACACTGCATTTGCTTCATCGAGTTCAACGAAACTTTAAAAATCGACTAACTGAATGCATTAACAATGGGAGCCGTCATTTGTCCGATGTCATCTTTGAAACTAAGTAATACCAAAATTCTGGTAATGTCTTATTAGGTACAATTTATATTGTAATGGTGTCTTTCCTAGTTTTTTATAGTTTCAAATCATGAAGTTTCCGTGAATTACCCCGCATAATCAGCGATGTAATATTTATAGTAATTTATTATAAATAATTCAAGTCGAATTATTTATAATAAATGCAATTTTTAATAAAAATCACCAGGAAAACTTCATGAAAATTTAACATCAAGAATAAATAGGTTATATCTTGTCGAAGGAGTTTTTTATTCCCTGCCGTGCACTTTTTAGATAATCAATGAAAAGAATTCAAGTGAAGACGTCAAGAAAACTTCCAGGTTCTGCGAACATCTGGCACATTTGCCCCGGTCGTTGAACCCATTCCGGGCTCATTTTCCGTAACTGCATCGAAATAAGTCGGCGTCACTGCGGTGTTGGTGCATGAGAAACAAGCTGTCTCTCCTTGCCCCACGCGGCCTCCTTCACGACAGCCAACAAATTCAACCTTCACTCAGAAAAATAAACAAGTCGCATTGATGAAAAAGTGACACAATTTCCGACCCTCAGCACGAGCAGAGAGCGGGCTTAACACTTATATGCCCCATTTTGTCGGGCTTATCTGGGTCGGGAAAAGAAAAGAAGTGCATCGATATTCGGACAAAGTCTCACTGTTTTCTCTAAGTGTAGCGCTGCCTGCTACAGCATAACTTTAAGATCCTGCATCGTGCATTGGACGAAACTTTTGTGCCTTTTTGTGTTAGTGACAATATTTCATCCGTAAATCATATAGATATAAATATCGAACGGTAATTTTTACCTTGATTTCTACATTTAATTTCGTTTTTTGTAGGATTACTTTGTAGTTATGACAAAAAATTAAGTGTTCACTGCAAAAAATCAGTTCATGCCTCAGAATTTTTTAAAGTATTCGCAACGTGCAGCCGACTTTTCACTGAGGAAACTGCACAACATTTCAAATAAATAATGTATAGGTACTTTTAACTAAGATGAGTCGGAACTTATTTATTAATTTACAAAATCTTCACTCTAAAGCAAAACAGTTCAGACCATCAATATATTTAACAATTTAATTATTGATTAAACTTTTTGAAACCGCAATCAAAGATTCTCACTGTTATGAAAACTTGAATTCAATAATCGCAGCGTGGACTTTTTCTCTGAATTTCTGGTGCCATTCCTCCTTCTTATCTGTTTATTTTAAAATCCTTATTAGGATTTAATTGTTATTTAAGGAGGATCTGACGGTGGCATGATGCAAACGTTTCAATTTAACACAGTTCAAGAAGAATATTTTTTTCTGTGTAATCATTAATTAACTTGCAATTTAATGTAAACTACTATAGCATTCGGAATCTTTCACGCTGCTCTTTATAAAAAATAAGCTTGTATTACAGGTCCTTATAAAGTTCATTCTAAATATAAGTGAAGCTTTTGGTAAGAGCTAATTTAAAATTCGCGTTTCACTCAAATAGACCGACACTTTAAACATTGTATGACGTAAATGCAACTCCATTTACAAAAACAACTTCAAGGCACCAGTTGTGTAGGAGTATATAGAGACTCGTGTTTTTCTTCGGTAATTGGCAAATGACGTTCAGATTTTCAGATTTCTAAATATCCTGAAAGGACCAAGATTCTATTCCAGCAACTAAGCGACAGGATCCCTTTCAAGTCTTGATATCGATGCTCTGAAATCCTTTGAGGGATGTTCGCTGTCAAGCTTTTGTCCGTTCTTAATTAAACTGGTATCACGGTGAAAAGCAGTGGAGCCATTTAGAATTAGACTTGGTCATTGGTTATTGACAGCTCAGATACGAGAATCCATTGATGATAAAATCAAAGATATATTGATCTGAGATTCTAGCCTATCGTTGAAACGATAACAAAAATTTTCATGGCTGCTGATGAAGTATAATGATCTTGATGACATAAAATGCTGTTCTCAGGTTATCAAATTCGAATTTCAGGTGAAATTTGTAGGCACAATCGGAGCTAAAAAAAATAAAATTGCCGTTTCTATCCCACCTTTCATCAGGGTGTTAAACAATGGTGCCGATTGATGGATGGAAACAATGGATATCTTCATTTTAATGCTTAACTCGAATATCTTCACTATATATATATAAAGAAATTTTGACATACAAATGTATTGACGTACAAATGTTCAAATGTCTACTCCATATTCTATTTTAATTAGTAATTTCGATCCTTATATAATGTCTTGTAAGGTTTCTCTCATTACATAACAACTTGTTAGGGAAACAAATCAAAACGTAAATTTGAACGCTCAAAGGTGGAGAGGTCCGCTCAAAAGTAATTAATTAATCACCTCGGCGCTCCAGTACCTTCTTCTTAAAAGGTGAAGGTTATCTTCATTTCGCCTAGCCTTGTCAGAATTCCGCATTAATTAGTAATTACCTCGACTCTGCAGTGCATTCAGTAAAAGATTTAGTTGGCCAGCTCACAGATCCGCTTTGCGTGCCTTTATAGCAAATCTCTATAGCGTATTTCATGAATTGAGGGCAAGCATTTAACGCAGATCAATACTTCAATTTAAATCTAAGCTGATTTGTCTCTCTTTCGACCATTGACATCAATTGGTCTCTTTCTTAACACGTGGACTCCAGAATGATACATATGCGTACCACGAAATGTATTTCTCCAGGATTTGTGGGTACATCATTCAGAGTTTGCAGATGGCCCAAAAACGGCCAAATCAGCGAACAAAAAAGGCCAAAAAAGACTTATAACTCAAGATATAGTAATATATTTGCATTTTCCGGTGTAAAAATTACATTTATTTTTTCAATTCAATTAGGAGGTACTCCTATAATAAATTTTAGCCGGCAAATGCAATTGAAAATAACTAAATCGCTGAATTTGTCCGGAAAAGAGACCATCTGGCAACACTGTATTCATTATAGTAGTACAAAAAATGAAATAATGGTACAAAATAAAGCAATCGGAGTCAACATGTTAAGCAGTTATTCCTGCTTCGATCTGAAATATGCCATCTATAGAAATATCACCGATATTGAAGTTAAAAAATACATAAGGCGGATTATTAACAATTTAAAGATACACATTATTTACAATTGCCTTTTCAAAAATGAATTTCTGAGTTTTAATTGAATTCCTTTCTTTTTGAGATAAGTTCTAGCCACTCGAGTATTCATGATATCGTTCACATGCTAAACACTTTCGTTCCACTCCTGAGCTCGGGTAAGAATCCTGAATGCTGCAACTTCAAAATTTAATTTAATGACGGCATCAAAGCTTGTTACCTAAACCATTTTATTTTTTACGACAAGTTTTTTAGTTTTATATGGCCTAGTCATTGTTAGAAAAATTGAAATCTTATCATGAACTTGTTGAACTTTTATTTTACCCTCCCGTGCCTTTCTACTCCCTCAACGGATTATAATTCGATTGTATCTTCTAACTTCTCTATATTATAATCATACGTTGAATGTGAATCTATTAAAAAAATTCGAGTTTAAATCGATTTCCCCTTATTCATTCTCATACATTTTCTTTTTGTATACGAATACTAATTCAACAAATTAATGACTAGCATTCGAAATTTCATTCACTCATTAGTTCATTGCATACTTCTCATGTTTGTCTTTTGATTTGGATTTCGTCCAAAATTCCAATCTCATTTCTTCGGAATATCGACCGTGAATTTCCTTATTTTTCTTCACAGACCCTCAGATCATTCTTATCCTGTTGGCAGCCATTCATCTTGGACGCTCGAGTCGAAGTCGGTAACTTTGTTGTCATCTTGCCACTCGTCGCAAATGGTCCGTACGAAAGACTAAAGTGAAAGACTTCCTCGAAAGACTACGAGTAAAAGACTTAACTCTCGACTTGGCGTTCTCTTCGAGTTCTAAGATGAGAGCAATTCGATGAAATGTTCCCATGAGATTTGATACTTTCTATAGAATAAACTCGTTGGCCTTTTTAAACGTTACAAATACAAATTTTATTTCTTTATATCGAAAAAATTCTTCTGACCGCCGTTAATACTTGGTCGTGCAAGTAGTCGCTTTATTAAGTCTCTGGCTCTCGGCAGAGCGGTTCCTAACTGCTGAGCAACTGCTGCGCTAAATAAAATTAATCCTAATTGCTGAGCAACTGCTGCGCTAAATAAAATTAATCCTAATTGCTGAGCAACTGCTGCGCTAAATAAAACTGACCCTAACTGCTGTGCAACTGCGGCGCGATGTGATATCGTCTCTGGCTCTCAGCAGAGCGGATCCTAACTGCTGAGCAACTGCTGCGCGATATCATATCGTCTATGGCTCTCAGCAGAGCGGATCCTAACTGCTGAGCAACTGCTGCGCGATATCATATCGTCTCTGGCTCTCAGCAGAGCGGATCCTAACTGCTGAGCAACTGCTGCGCGATATCATATCGTCTCTGGCTCTCAGCAGAGCGTATCCTATAGCTGCTGAGCAACTGCTGCGTCATATGAAATGGATCCTAACTGCTGAGCAACTGCGACGCGATATGATATCGTCCGTGAGTAATGCCAGACTGCCGGCGTCTTGCTTTTGTGAACAATTGCGGCGCATGGCAACAACTTTTATCAGGTCGCTGCGCCGACGATCGCGCCACGTCCGATCACTGGGACAGACATTTTTTCTTTAATTCGTGTTCTTTCATATATTGTTATGTTATATATCTTTGTTATACGATAATTCTGATAAATAACGAACTAAATTATCCCCAAGTTTAGGCCTTTATTGCCAAAAAATAAGTCTATTAAATTTTTTACTCACTAGGGACGAACAAATAACATATATAAAAATTTTTTTTATTTGATTCTCGTCAGATCTATTGACTTGATATTTTACTGTTGCAAAAACTTTTAGAGGTATTTTATTCTATGTCCAATTTACAAAATCAATTTTTTGCCCACTTTTAAAAGTACATGTCATGTGATGAGCAATTACACCTGCTCTATTCCATACCCAATTTGCATGATACTTTTTTTCTTCGGTCCTCTTTTAAAACTACACGAATACGTTGATATAAACGTACCATCTTTCATGTACAATATACATGAATACTTTTCTACTTTGGTCCTCAGTGGAACAAAGGTAGGTAGTGCATCTGAAGCGAGGTCTTATATCATCAGTCTGCTTATATCGCAAGTTCACAAGGAATTTAAAAGCAAAGAAAAGGCCAAGAAAATTCACCATATCGATATTGAAAACGTTTCGGAGTCCAGCTCCATCATCAGTTCGACTAAACTAAAAATGAATAAAATCACTTTAAAAGTCAAAATTAAAAGACAGACATAAAACCTAAACAAGACCTAACACGAGGTCTATGATATCTGGATGGTCTAAGTGGTTTTCGAGGCATGACTCTAGTGTTAAGCTGCGCTCCATTTAAAGGAAAGGAAGTTACGTGAGCTCTTTGAGATAAAGTTGGAAACGTCCGCTGACAGTCCGGAAAGTGGGAGGTGTGAGGAGGAAGTGGGAGGTGTGAGGAGGAAATGGGAGGTGTGAGGAGGAAGTGGGAGGTGTGAGGAGGAAATGGGAGGTGTGAGGAGGAAGTGGGAGGTGTGAGGAGGAAGTGGGAGGTGTGAGGAGGAAGTGGGAGGTGTGAGGAGGAAGTGGGAGGTGTGAGGAGGAAGTGGGAGGTGTGAGGAGGAAGTGGGAGG